>NW_027492135.1:600000-773775 GCF_021521415.1 Bidens hawaiensis | reverse complement strand
AAAAGCCAGGATCAGTTGATAGTTAAGAAAACCTTACCTTTTTCTTGACAAGACTTATGCTCTTTCTAATTTTGTTTGACGTGGAAACTCAAAGTGAAATTTACACGATTTAGAAAGATATCTATAATGTATGTTGGAAATTTATTATAATAATTGTAATATAAATATGATTACTAAATACAACTGTATTTGAATGAGAAATTGATAAGTTGTAAGAGTTAATTGAATTATTCAAGTCTCATAACTGTTGCATTCAAATTCAACTTAACTTTTATATTTAATGGTGTGCTAACTCAAGGCTTTTGGTTGAGACTTGGCTCATGTATACATACTACCATAGGTCTTGGTTCATTTTTGGTGGAGAGAAAAATTGTTCATGCAATCTCACATACAAGCAAAAGTATTTCCCGACTTTTCGATCTTGCACACTCTTTTTTCAGGTATAGTTTAGGTGCTAGGCTAATCTTGACAGTACAGTCTGCTTAGGCTGGTGTACCCTGTGAAACAGACGGGTTCACCTGGTGGCCCGAAAATCTGTTTTAAGGGAAACTTGTTTTACACATGCCTCAATAACCTTGTTTCTCGTATTGTTATTTCTTTCTAATCTTTTTGTAATCTAGTTTCTATATTGTAATTTTTCATTTCTTGTTCGTGTATTGTAATTTGGATTATTGTTAATAAAATTTTTAGTTTTTGTTTATTTTATAAACGATTTCCTACAAGCTTAAACAGATTTAAAAAAAACAAAAAAAAAACACCATTCATTAGTTTATTTCTTTTAAAGTTCCATGGACTTTCAAATAATGAAATAATAATGTTCTCTTTATATTTTTTTCCTTTATACCGAGCTGTTCCCTTTTGACATCTTCTATTATTTTTTATAAAATTTTTCCTTTTATCCAATCTATCTTTTAACATTTGTTGACTGATCTCTACCATTGTCGGATTGGTATTAATAAAATTTCCGGTTAAGTTTTCTATTAAATCTCCATTTTATGTAAACCAAATTTTGTATTAATTGACTAATCTGCTCTTGTTTCAGAAATGGCGAGTAATGTTTCATCCTCTACTACCGTGTCTACTGGATGCATTATTATTGGATCAACTTGTTCCACCATGGGACCATTGGTTGGTACCCACGCAACCCAACTGTTGCTAACCACGCAGAAAAACCAGGAAAAAATTCTAGTGTGAACTTCAAAAGTTGGTAACAAAAGATGATGTTTCACTTAACCACTTTGAACCTTGTGAGGTTTTTGACCGAGTCTTCCCCTCAACTAGAGGAGGGTACGGGAGTTCAAGCGTTGAGTGATCTTGATGCTTGGAAGCACTCCGAGTATATTTGCCAAAACTATGTTTTGAATGGCCTTGCTGATAAATTGTAAAATGTGTATTGCAAAATACCAACTGCGAAAGAATTATGGGAAACTTTGGAACGCAACAAACTGAAGATGCGGGTTCAAAGAAATATGCGGTGGGCCGGTTTTTGGACTTTAAGATGATTGATTCTAAAACTCTTATGAGTCAAGTTTAAGACTTGCAAATCTTAATTGACGATATGATTTATGAAGGAATGACTTTTATTGAGACATTCCAAGTGGCTGCCATGATTGAAAAATTGCCTCCAAGTTGGGTAGATTTTAAGAATTATCTTAAACACAAGCGAAAAGAGATGACTGTTGAGGACTTAGTTGTCTGTCTTCGAATTGAGAAGGACAATAGGGTGGTACTAAAGGGAACTCAAGTGGAAATTTCTGCAAAGGAAAATATGGTTGAACATGGTCAATCGCCAAGGGAGTACAAAGGCAACAAGAACCACAAACCGTGTGGCAAAGGCAAGGGTAAGTTTGATCTTGGCCTAGAAAGGGTGGTGTGAAGAAAAGTTTTCGGCCTTCAAGGGAAAGTGTTATAATTGTGAAGAATTTGGTCACCGTGTTGATCGATGCAACAAACCGAATAAGGAGAGGGAAAACATGATTGATGAAGATGAGAAACTTGTAGCTATGATCACTAATATTACTGATATGATGGATGAGGTAAACTTAGTGTCTAACCACCCTAAGGGGTGGTGGTCGACACTGGGGCTACTCGTCATGTGTGCCCGGACAAGACCCTCTTTAGCAAGTTTTTGAGGAGGTTGTAGGAGACGAAAAAATCTACATGGGAAACTCAGCTATAGAAAATATCAAGGGTGAAAGTAAGGTTAAGGAGTCTTGTGTTCCCGATCTGCGCAAGAGTCTTGTGTCCGAATGGTTACTAAATAAGTTTGATTTTTATTTAGTTTTTGAAAGTGATAAGTTTGTGTTAACTTAGAATGATGTGTTTGTTGGAAAGGGCTATGCCCTTAATAGTATGTTTAAGTTAAATGCAATGGCTGTGACCAAGAATAATATGAATGAAAAGGCTACTACTTCTGCTTACTTGACTGAGTCTTTTAATGTGTGGCATGGTCGTTTAGGTCATGCTAACTATAATTCAATGTGTCGTTTGACTAAACTAAATTACATACCATTTATTACTTTCAACTCAAAAACTAAATGCGAAACATGTGTTTGCCAAAGAAACAAGATCATCATTTTAATCGGTTGAATGAATAACCAAGCCCCTTGACATGATACACGTTGACGTATGTGATCTACTTAAAGTATTTCATCACATTGGTTGATGATTGTACAAGGTATTGTTATGTATACCCAATGTTGTAAAAGTCGTTAGGCGGCCCTAGGTGGTTGACTGGGGAGTTGTGAGTACTCGGGAGTAGTCGGGGATAACTTGGAAAATACCTAAGGAGTACTCGGCCAAGGCGGGGAGTTCCTGATCTAGGCGGGGAGTAATCGGGGAGTACTCGGTCGCCTACTCGGGAGTTTTACAACATTGTGTATACCTACTTAAAAGTAAAGATGAAGCCATAAACAAGTTTTTCATGTATAAAAATGAAGTTGAAAACCAACTAAACAGGAAAATTAAAACTGTAAGAAACAATAGAGGTGGTGAATATGTTGCACCATTTGTAAGCTCTATGAGCACAAAGTGGGATTGTTCATGAGAGTACCCCACCATACTCCCCACAATCTAATGACATTTTCAGAACGTAAGAATCGCACCTTAAAAGAAATAATAAATGCCTTATTGTTGAATTTCGGGTTAAGCCTGGACATGTGGGGGGGGGGGGGGGAACGTTTTATCAGCTAATTATCTTTTGAACAAATACCTTTCAAGAATAAGGATGTAACTCCTTATGAATTATGGACGGGTAGAAAATCATTTTATAAATACTTGAAAGTGTGGGGTGCCTCGCAAAAGTGGTTGTACCACCACCAAAGGCTCAAAAGATAGGACCCAAAACAATAGATTGTGTATTTATAGGGTATGCTCATCATAGTAGTGCATATCGGTTTCTTATTTATGTGTCAAAGAATCCTGAAATACACAAAAATACTATAATGGAATCAAGGAATGCATCATTCTTTGAAGATGTGTTTCCATGTTTGAAAATGCACATGCTAGCTCATCTACACATGCTAGTTCATCAATGCGTGCTAGTACATCAACACCTGTTGATGAGATTGTTCAAGATGAAACTCAAGAGCAATCTGAGCCTGAGGAGGTTTAGCCAAGAAGAAGCAAAAGGCAAAGGACTGAGAAGTCCTTTGGACCTGATTTTCTTACCTACATGGTTGAGGGTGAGCCCCAAACCTATCAAGAGGCGGTCAACTCTTCAGAATGACCACAATGGAAAGAAGCTATTAAATGAAATTGATTCTATCTTGCAAAATCATACTTAGGAACTAGTGGATCTTCCACCCGGGTTGTAAACCACTTGGATATCATTGGATATTCGAAAAAAAGATGAAAACTGATGGTTCCATTGATAAGTACAAAGCAAGATTAGTAATCAAATGGTTTAGACAAAAGGAAGGTCTTGACTGTTTTGATACATACTCACCTATGACTCGAATAACCTCTATAACGTTGGTGCTTACAATTGCTGCTTTGAGAATTTGAAAATACATCAAATGGCTGTAAAAATTGCATTTCTAAATAGGGAGTTAGACAAAGAAATATATATGGAACAACCTGAGGGTTTTTCAACTCCTGCCCAGGATGGTAAAGTTTGCAAACTCGTCAAGTCCCTATATGGTTTGAATAAACAATGGCACCAAGAGTTTGACTAAGCCATGTTGGAAAATGGTTTCAAAATTAGTGCGACAAATGTGTCTACGTGAAAGACACATCTAGAGGTTATGTGATTTTATGCCTGCATGTGGATGATATGCTTATCATAGGGAGTGATGATAAGATGATCAAATCTACTAAAGATATGTTGAAGGAGAGATTTGACATGAAAGACATGGGTCTAGCCGTTGTGATTCTTGGAGTTAAGATCACTAGAACCCAAAATAGTCTTGTGTTAAGTGAATCTCATTATGTAGATAAAATCCTTAAAAATTTCAATGCGGGAGACACGAGTATAGCTCAAACTCCGATTGATACTAGCCAATATTTGCGAAAGAATAGAGGTGAGGGTGTTGCTCAGTTGGAGTATTCAAGGATAATTGGCAGTCTTATGTATCTTATGTCTTGTACCCGGTCAGACTTAGCATATGTTGTAAGTAGGCTAAGTAGATATACTAGTAATCCTAGCTCTGAACATTGGAAGAGTATGACAAAACTATTAAGATATTTAAGATACACAAGAAGTTATGGATTGCATTATGGCCAAGACCCAGCTGTTGTAGAAGGATACAGTGATGCTAACTGGATATCCAACATGAAAGATTGAAAATCCACAAGTGGTTTTGTGTTTACCCTTGGAGGAGCTGCTATATCTTGGAAATCCTCCAAGCAAACGCTTATAGCTAGATCTAAGATGGAATCTGAGTTAATTGCATTGAACAAAGCTGGTGAAGAGGCAGAATGGTTAAACCAATTTTTGGAATATATTCCACGATGGCCAAAACCTGCTACGGCTATTTGCATACATTTTGACTGCCATTCGGCGATCGAAAGAGCTCAAAGTGCAATGTATGACATAATACTATACAACTACTTCTCTTAATAGGAGTTATCACTATTGACTATGTGAAGTCAGGGGATAACATTGCGGATCCACTTACAAAAGGCTTAAGTAGAGAGGTCGTATACAAGTCTTCGAGAGGAATGGGACTAAAGCCCATGAAGTAAGTTTCTACTAAGGAAAACCTATCCTAGAAGAGTGGAGATCCCATGATCTAGGTTCAATAGGACAACCAAACTGTACAAACTAAGGTAACTATGGGGGAGTACCTTAACATATAAAAGGGAGTTCTATACTTCCTAGTCCATTCTGATAATAAATAGTGATATCAAAGGAGGTTAAGCATAACGCTTTTAATGATTTATAAAAAAAAACACATATGTGAGAGAGAAGTGGGGGTCGCTTCAAATGGATTTGTGGGGCGCGCAAATCCTAGAGCTCTTGCCGAACCAGGCTAGTGTTCCATGACCATAACAGACACGACAATGAGGGGTTAGCCAGACCAAGAAAAGTGTTTTGTGAAATGTAATAACGTCTATGTCAAAAGGGGTTGGTTCAAGGACATCGCGTCTACTAACCGCTAGGAGACAAAGTATATTTCACAAAGGAGGGTTCAAAGGGAACACCTACTTCTCTTACAGCACTCAACCGTTGTAACTATATTTGACACTTGGGTGTACGGACCGATCTCCTTTCATCTGGAGGATTTTTAGAAATTTATTATAATAATTATTGTAATATAATTATTATTACTAAATGTAACTATATTTGAATGAGAAATTGATAAGTTGCAAGAGTTAATTGAATTATTCAAGTCTTATAAGTGTTTGTATTCAAATTTAACTTAACTCTTATAGTTAATGGTTTGTTAACTCAAGGCTTTTGGTTTGGACATTGCTCATGTATATATACTACCATAGGTCTTGGTTCATTTTTGGTAGAGAAAAAAATTGTTCATGCAATCTCACACACAATCAAAAGTATTTCTGACTTTTCGATCTTGCACACTCTTGTTTCAAAAGTCTTAATACATTAGTTTGAAATTCAGACAAAACTTAATGGGGTTAACTTGTTTTTAACAGAGACACAATGAGAAAAAAAATATAAAAGGCGGGATTGGTAACAAGAATATTTTTATGTGTGTTTATTATCAGTCAACTCAAAAAAAATGGAATTATAATTAAAAATCCAATTTCCAAAATAATAATATACAAGGGAGATGTGAAATTGCCTTTGATCGTATGATAACAAATGGTTCGTTACACGTAGAGGTCATTGAGTGACTCTGCATTTGTATTATATAATTAGAATACACCTGAATAACGTTCTTTATTTCTTTCTTATTCATTTTGTTTACTTTTACCCTTTTTCTTATGTCCTATTTTATTTTCAAAGAAGTTTCTAAAAATGTTTCATTATTTTTACACTTTTATTTTATTTGGAGCTATAAAATAGTCTGGACCATTACGACCGAAAAACATTCGTAATTTCGGAAACAATACTAATATTCATACAGTTTGTATGATTTCCTATCAATTTAAAATACATGTCGATATTCTTTTAGACATATCACGAATTTATTTTTTTGTTTTTCTCTTTGGTTGCCATATCAAGTCCTCAAAACGTAACGAAGCGAACTGATACTGATCGTGTCCTCACCGCGAAACATGAGTTCAGTCTTACTAGTTATGATCATAAGAATAAAATTTATACTAGGACCCGAATATGTATTTCACTTAGGACCCAAGAATACTAACAATTAGCCTCTAATGAAACTATGATACAACTAGATCACATACCGTTTGGTATCTATTTTTGTATGCTATGCATACACTTTCATTTGTTTAACTTAAATAAACAAATGAATTATAGTTTTGTTATTGATATATATATACCACGATATTCATATAATCATATTATCAACATCTTGCTTTCTTGTTATGGGAAAAATAGATAAACTTAAAATGAGAAAATACTTAATTGGAAAATTATTGTTTATTGTTTATGTTTATGTCCACATCATAATAACTGCATCTTGGTCCTCGTAATTAACTTCTTCTTTAATTAGTACTTCTAATACATAAGGAGTCCAGAATACAAAATTCAAAGTCAACTTCGTAGAAAAGGACAGATGCAAATAATCAATGTCACTGGGACACTTGACTTATAAACCACACGAATATTCTTTCTTAGAAAGATCCCTTTTTGCGATAATTGATGACTTGGATACTTGACAGTCGAACCTTCCTACAATCATACCACCTACACAAAGTCATTTGAGGTTTCTGAAACCTAGACCAACTAATTAATAACTTATTGTCTTAGCATTTTTTAACAACTATAAAAGTCTTCAAACTATTATTTGCAAAAGATCATGGAAGTTTCAGAGCGGTTGGACCGGGAACTAGCCTGGTTAAGCCTATTGAAACGTTCCCTGTTGAGCCTATCGGTTATTGGTCGGACAAGATTTTCAGTATTCCTTTTCGATCATTTCCTTCCCTTCAAAAACTCATTTTATGGTTCATATTCCTCATCTTATTTATATTTTAATAAACTTACAGAGTCATATCAAAACAGAAAGTATTTTCATATTTTTTTTTATACTAGATATCGAGCCAGGGGTCTCGCTGGAAGCAGCCTCTCTATTCTTATGGAGTAGAGGTAAGGCTGTCTACATCTTACCATCCTCGGACCCTACCATAGCTTTGCTATTGGTGGGATATACTTGTTAGGATTAAACGCACACACGAAACTGAACACACACGCGAAAGCAATAACGAACACGAGGATTTAACGTGGTTCGGTCTAAACTGACCTACATCCACGGGTGGCAACAAAGTATTTCTTTATTGAGTGACAAGGGATTACAAGTACATATCGTTGTTTAAATAGATACTACTCTAGGGTTTGTAAATTATTGAACAAGAAATCTAAACCGGGCCGGGCTTCGGTCTGGCCACCCTACACCCGTCTGCCCTTTGGACTTCAAATTATAAATCGGGGCCTAAACAAAAGGCCTACGAAACCCAATAATCTCCCACTCGGAGGCCTTGAGCACTCTTGTCTGCACTCCTGATCGTACTTCTTCAATCTAACCATTTAAATTTCGTTAAACTCAAAAATAATATTATATTATAATTTTTCATAAAAAAAACCAATAAAAATATATTAAAATCCCTTTATATAAATTATTGTTTTCATCAATTCCGTTAGTTAGTCTTTAAATATTTGTATTTATTTATAGTTCAAGAAATTCAAACATTTCGGATTCTTTAAACGCATTTTCGATCGCTTCGGTTT
This sequence comes from Bidens hawaiensis, assembly GCF_021521415.1. NCBI lineage: Eukaryota > Viridiplantae > Streptophyta > Magnoliopsida > Asterales > Asteraceae > Bidens > Bidens hawaiensis. The sequence continues at coordinate 765,458 of NW_027492135.1, read as the reverse complement.
CGTTATTGTGCTATCGGCTTTTATTACAAGTTTATCTTCGTATTCGAGATGAGTTTCTCACAACCCCTTTTTAAACGTTTTCATATTTTGGAGTGGCATATGTATCCTACAAAATTTCAAGTATTTATGATTTCGATTACAAACTACAATTCACTATCTGGACTTGTGTGCTACTTGATTACTTGCTCAGCGGTTGCCTCAATAAGTATGATCATACGCTCCCTTTTACACTCAGGTCCATTTGTATCGAGTGGAAAAGGGCCTCATCATCCGAGTACATTGGTTGCTACCAACTGGAAAGGACTTTACTTGCGCGATTACCTGAGTACGTTGATTGATACCAACCGAAAAAGACTTTACTTGCTCGTTTATCACTTGTCCATGAATTGTATCATTTTTACGTATTATATCAAACTGCGGGAATCTCACCGGCTATGTTTATAGCTGACTTTATTTTATACATATGTTACAGGTGTAAAGATATGAGGATGAAAGTTAGAAGACACATAGCATGCCTATATGATATTCAAAGAACAACTTATCATTCGTTTATTTGTTTGTCACAACTTGTATTATTTGATAAACTTGTGTTACATGAAGATTTAAATGAAATAATGTTATTATGGTCACCTAATAGTGTCACACGTGTTTAAACAATCTGTACGTCACCCTCAGGCGTTTCCGCTTTAGCCGGAGTGTTACACAGTATCACTTGCTGTCAAAGTTTTGTAAAAAAAAACTCGGTATGTGGCTTGTGTGCTTTCATTGACAAATCTGACCTCAATAGTGCTTCTCTATCAAACTGCTAATGATAAACAATTATGAATTATAGTCAGTAACCTAAATTTAAGCCGGTGAATTACAAAAGTTCATACCGAAGGAACGTGTTGGGGTGTCATCTGAGCATACACTTCATCTGTTTCTGTATCAGCCTGAAAAAAAAACATTTTTTGTAACAAAGTTCTAAAAGTAACTCGTATATAAAACCAGTGTTGTAAAAATCAGGATTGATCCATGATTAATCGCTAATCAATGGGTTATTGATTAATTTTCAGCTAATCGGTGCAACTAATAGAGTAATCGCTAGTTTGCCCAAATGGGATTTTTTTTAAAACAATTGGACCTTGGTTTTTACCTGTTAAGCCCAGTTATCGGTTCTCTCATTGATTTGTTATATTTACATTTAATTGTTTATGTGAACACTGAAGTATTTACGTGAACTTTTATGTTAAGTTATCAAAATTATATGTATAGTTTTGAAAAGTTACATATAAGAATTCCAATCCGATTAATAAGCGAGTTCTACAACACTGTTTAAAACAACAAAAACGATTAATAAGTGGCGTGGCGTACATGCAACGTTACCTTATGAAGGACGCACAACAATTTTGACTGAAGATTTGGATAGCTTGGAACTTGAGCATCCACATCCTTTTTCATAGATGTAGCATCCTGAAAACATGTATTAATGCATTATAATCATGTATTATAATAAAAAACAGTAGGTTAAATTCAAAACTTGAACATTCTAGAGTAAATTAAAAATAATAATAATAAATAAGGAACAGTGTAAAATTGTTCAACCATCAAAATAATGTTACTACTCTAATAAAACCTGCAAATTGATGGCGGTGGCGATGATGGTAGGCGACGGCGGTGGCGATGACGGTAGGAGACGGCGGGGGCGGTGGCGGTAGGAGACGGTAGTGGCGTCGACGGTCTCGTAGTTGGAGAAAATACATGGATTCAGCAACTGAAAGTAGGAGACGGAGGTGGCGATGGCGGTATCATAGGTGGCGATGGCGGTATCATAGGTGCGATGGCGATATCGTAGGTGGCGATGACAAAGGTGGTACTGGAAGAGAGGAACGGCGGTTGGGATGAACGAGAATTAAGGTTTGTTATCTCTTTTGGTGTTGAATGAAAAGAAAGAAAGAATAATAAAAAAATGATCCAGTTAGTATTATTGGGGTGGGTTGACCCGAAAGAGATACCATTTTTTGAAAATGGGTTAAAAATTGTGAGAGTTGATAAGAGGTTGACAAGTGGCACATAGAAGTAGTTATTTATTATAATAGTAAGATAAGATTTGATAGAGGTCAAATTTCTAAAATTAACATTTTACGCATCTTGGTTTCTTTTAAACTACTAACAGGTCAAAGAAGAATCAAATCATGAAGAAGTTTGAAGAGGTACATATGTTACTCTATTTAGATTATATGCTAGCCCATAATAATATCTCATTGTATGTATAATTTGTCTGAGTTGTTAAAATTTGTGATATGACGTGGTGATATAGGCCACAAGAAAAAAAAATTAATAATGTTATTTATTTACAGAAGTTTGAAATGATTTTTGGTTCAAATGTAATTTGGGGATATGCATGTTTATTAAACATTTCATATATGTTGAGTTTTTTGTTACTTACATAATTTAAAATATATATAATTTGAAATAATGTAAATAAATCAAAGTGTTAAACTATAATTTATACTTTTAATTTAGAAATGTATCATTTATGGTAATATATATATACATATATATATATATATGTAGGGTTAGGTTAAAATAAAAACCCACTTGAGTTGTAAAAACTCTAGAAAGCCACTCTCAACCACATGTTTTTAATTAAAGTTTAAATCTTGTGGTCCACAATTAAAGTTAATAAAAAATATAAACATATATATAACATTTTCTCTCTCCTGAAAATATATATAAAAATTAGTAAAAAAATGTTAAAAAATAGCAAAAAATGTTTTTTTTTTATTTTTCGATGTTTTGTATTAAATGTAACAACACATATTACGTGTGTAACAACAAAAAACAAAAAAAAACAATGTTACATAAGGTTTTCACGGGTTTTCACAACTCAAGTGGATTTTCGTTTTATACTTACTAAATATATATATATAAAATTTGAAATAATGTAAATAAATCAAAGTGTTAAACCATAATTTATACTTTTATTTTAGAAATGTATTATTTATGGTAATATCAATCATGTATAAAGTCAAAAAAAATAGATAAAAAAGGTTGATACGATAATTCCAAATTCCACTATATAAGTCAGATTATATAAGTAGTTATGTGTTTAAATGAAAGCCAATTCTCTTAATTTCCGCCAACACTCCTCTTATATCACATGGCTGAAGAACCTGTAGTAATCGAAGCACCATTATGATCTTTTGACAATGTTTGCGACGCTTCATATTCTACGATTACTTCCAATTCGACAACCACATCATTCATCGCGGGTCTCAACCTTCGATCATTGTCTCAACATTGTTCTATTAATCAAGCCAATGATATTCGACAATTCACGGGTATTCCTAGCCTCATTTCCTCACATTTTGGTGGGCTATTTTCTTGGAATGAAGGTAGATCAACCTATAATCAATTTAAATCAAGTTGTTTAGGAGTTTTTCATTAACAAACATTTGAATCAAAGATTAAGAATTAATGTGTTGATTACATACTCTTTTGGAATATCAAAAGCAAACCGGAAAATAGTTTTCATATGTAGCCTTTTTTTTTGTCATGATTCTTAAACAAGTAAGATCTTAGTGAGCCACGCTTTACATATTCTGATACGATACGATACGATAAAAAAGATATTTTTGGTTTCATATTTCTTATTCTTGTTGTCTGAATATGTCTTCGTTGACATGGTCGCTCCAATCATCTGAAAATTACATGATGATTAGATGGTAAGAAATCATTTATTGTATATGTGCATGCTGTAAGATATTTTAGTGTAATTGGATTAACTTGCTGACTAATGTAAATCATAAGATATATTAAACAAGTCAGGAGGTGTGAAGTACACACTTGTTTTAGTTTACGATGTTATGGGCGAAGCCATAACGAATGGAGGTTCCAAGGGGGCAATACCCTTTAGTGGGGATCTGTAAGGTCCCGTCCCCAGTAATCCTACTTTGGTGTTGGATTTACTCATAAATACAGTTCTAAAATCAGAGTTAATTAAAAACTTTTCGCGGAATACTTAATACTAAACATTCTTACATAACATAAGTACTTGTCTTAACAAAATACATTAAGTCTTAAACAATAACATAAACGACAAGTGAATCTTCCGTCTTCGATGCCAGTCTCCATCCATTTGCCACGTGTCCCACCTCAAGCAACATGCCTCATCCTACTCACCTGCGTGCATACTAAAAGTCAGCTACGCTGAGTGAGTTCTAGTTAATCAATTAACATACATTACATTCATACCATACTCATACGTGTCCGGTGATACGTATTTATACCTTATTTACTATCACTTCTTTCGAACATACTTTACATATATGCATAAGTTCTTACATACTTTCTTTCATGAAACCCTATGGTATACCATAATCTATTCTATCTTAAACATCACAGATATTATAAGGGTCTGGTCCCTAACATCACAGATATTATAAGGGTCTGGTCCCTTCTGTCTCGAATAACATTACCACCATACATGTCATATGTATATAATACATATACATGATCATACATATATTCATTATATAATAATAGCATTCCATACATAGTCATACACGTATCATACACTTACCATTCAAGTAAATGTATTAACTATTACATGGGAGTATGCACACAGCCCCGAAAACATAACAGATAAGGGGGGGGGGGCTTGAACTCACCTGGAGTCGGTTTCTCTCGCCGTTAACGGTAATGCCTTCCTTAGTTGTGCACGGCTAACTGTACAACACATTACGCGTGTCAATTATCCATTACTACTACTTCCTACATCTAAGTTAGTGAAACCCTTAACTAACGGGGGTCCGGGGGTAGCTATCCTGGTAGCGGGGTCTAGGGGCAGCAGCCCCTAGCAGGGTCCAAGGGGCAGAGTCCCTGGATGGGGTTGAAAATAAATTTCATGAAATTTCGCATGGAAGAATTTCGCTTCGCATGACTGTGCGATGCGAAAATATTGATTTCTCTTCGCATGGCTGTGCGATGCGAAATTCTTGATTTCGCTTCGCATGGCTGTGCGATGCGAAATTCCTGCCTTTTGTCGTTTTTACCATTTTAAAGCCATTTTTCTCCTTGTTTCCTCCTTAGGACCCGATTCTGCTCTTTTTATGTGTTTTGGGTTGTACCAACTTTGTATACCCCGTGTTTCTCATAGTCCAGACGTCACCTTTTTGTTCTATAATACACCCGTGAGGCTAAAACTCACCAAGTTCATGTTTTTCTTACATTTCACAACCCGATCTATCATTACATCGGTTTGCATGTCGATTCTAACCATAAAACTTAACCCTTTGGCCGAAGCTTACCTTTTTGCTCAGGGTTCGGTTCACATCTGGACAACCCCGAAGATCTGGACGTTTTCTTGATGTTTGAGATACTCGAACACCAAGATCCTCCTTGCTTTAGCCTGGATTCGGATTCGGGTCTTGAGAGAAAATGTGTGTGTTCTTGAGTGTGTGTGTGTGGTGAAAGGGAAGAAAGTGGTGAAAGGAAGGAGGGGTTGGGTTTATATAGGGGACTATGGGCCCCACAACCCACTCACACTTCTAATTCCATTTATTATCCAAATATTAACACACTCAATTAAGTTAACGACACACAGTTAATTATAGAACTTTCTGTTATTTATAATTCTCAGAAAAGCGGATGTTACAGGATCCAAGGGTAGTGCCCCTGATAGCAGGGCCCAAGGGGCAGCAACCCTAGCAGAGTCTAACGCACAGCGCCCCTGGTTGAGCTCAAGCTATCAAGTCATTTTGGAAATTGTTTATTTTGACTATTGTTACATTAAACATTCATCAAAAAATGAATTTTCTAATAAGTCACATTTTTACCGATTGACAGCCCTTCAAAATAATTGACAAGAACCCCACCGACTCAAAGATGCGCTCTGCCATAACCCGTAAGGTTCTACTCTAGCGCCATCAAGTTTAAACCACACAAGGACCCACAATGAGCAGTGACAATCCTTGTGAATATGCATACGGACCGGCGTGCGACCGATCAGTTAATAATAATAAATGTCGATTGTAACAGGATCTGTTTTAAACAACCTTATTGCATACAAACAGTTTCATGATTATGCCGTTTAAACTTCATATGCACATCTAATGTGCATATTGATGGATACTGTTAAGAATGTGGAAAGGCTGGGGATGTCAGGACTTCTAGTTAATAATCTTGAATCAGACCAAAAAGTCGTCGATATATTCAAAGCTACATCGGCAAACTTCTCCCTAGTGCCAACGATTTATGCAAAGCAAATGCGCAATTTGATGAGTTTTTCAACACATCCAAGATAGCGTGGTTCAGGATGATTAGTTCAAAGCACTCTTCCAATTGTTGCATTGTTTCTTGTTGAAGTTGGCTCATTGTTTTTGGGTACCGTGGATTATTTTCTTGAAATGAAGGTAACTCAACCTGGGATAATTTAAAATCATGTGGTTCAAGAGTGTTTCATTCATGAAAATTTAAGCAAATATTAAAGATTAATGTGTTGACTACATACCCTTTCGCAATATCAAGAGTAAATCAAATAATAGTTTTTATAGGCAACCTTTTGTCACAATTCTTAATCATGCAAGATCTTGTTGTGCCTTGTTTTTTGTATTTGGATACGATACAAAATTTACTTTCGGTTTTGTATTTCTTAGTTCTTGTTGCTTGAATTTGTCTTCATGGACATGGTCCCTCCTATCATCTGAAAATTACATGATGATAAGATGGAAAGAAATTATTTAGCCATATATGTGCATGTTGTTAGATATTTCAGTATAACTGAACTGGCTTGCCTGAATTTTTTGTCTTCATGTAATTAGCCTCTGGTAGTAGGGTCTAAGGGGCGACAACCCTAGAAGAGTTCAAGGGTTAGCGCCCCTGGCTGAGGTCGAGTTGCTATGTCAGTTTGCATATATTTTTTTTTATTTAGACCATACACATGCTACACGAGGCCCCTACGACAAAGCCAGGGGGTTGCCCGTACCCTGTGAGTTTTTTTGTAAGGTTACGTATACGATAGAATTTTAACCGATCCTTATGAAAATTTGACACTATCCCTTTTTAAAAAACTAAAACTTAAAAGGACAAAGAATGAAGAGTGAAAAAGAATTATTTGCTGGAAAACTTTCCAGCAGATCTGCAGGGAAAATATGGGAGAAGATAGATGAAAGTAAAACAATTGATACTTATTCTTCGTACGTTATATTTAGACCATTCACATTTAACATGCTTCCAACTACTTTCTTCCATTAATATTTAATAATGTTAAAATGGAACTTAAAGTAAAATTTTCAAGTTTAGTTGGTAACATATATTTTTTAATATACAACGATTCTTTCAAATGAGCTACTGGTTAAATTCATTACATCGAGATACATTTGTTTTTTGATCCGGAAAAACCCTTCACCTAAGGCCAACGTCCGTGAACACTCACCCGAAGGCACAACAGTGTAGTGATATAAAACTCGTTTAGTTCAAGGATCCAACTAGTGAATGTCACATGCTCACCCAGTCTCATATCATCACCCTATTCTGCCGAAACTAAATTATGGAAAAAGGAATCGAACCTGAGTCAGATGAAACACCAAGTCTCTCCATTACCACTCCATCACTAACTCATTTACCACTTGATTGCATGTGAAAAGTAGTTTTGTTAGTTCATCTAATTTAGTTGATTTTTTTATTTTATATCATACATAACAAAAATTATTTAATGACAAATGAAAAGAGTATAAATATATTATGTCAGGCAATATATTAATTAATTCAGGATTTACTATTGTATATAAATATAAGGGAAAATCCTCAAAATAAGTATTTATAAAAACAAATTTCTACTTTTAGGTATCATTTGCAAAAAAATCCAGAAATAGGTATTATAAACTAGTCATGATGAGTAGTTTGTAGAACCAATTAAAACTTGTCGCATGCCCTTAAACTAGCCGTAACGAGCACGTTCACTAATCATTTACTCGTCACAACTAAATAATTTTTATGCCTCGTAGTCAACTCCCACGATTAATTCATGAGTCCTTTAGTCCCGGCGACTAGTTTACCTGGTTTACATTTCTTACACGAGTAGTTTATTAGTAGTTAACTCGTCGCGACTAGTTTAACCTTATATTCTACTCGTCGTGACTGGAAGACTTATGAATTACTCGTGGGAGTTGATTACGAGGCATGAAACTTATTTAGTCGTGACGAGTAATTAATGATTGATGAGCATGCTCGTTACGGTAGTTTAAGGACACGTGGCAAGTTCTAATTGGTTTCTACAAACTATTCGTCACGACTAGTTTATAATACCTAATTCTAGAATTATTTGCAAATGATACCTAAAACTTGAAATTTGTTTTCATAATACTTATTTTGAGAATTTTCCCTAAATATAATTATATGAAGGAAAACACTATATATAAATATTAATAATTAAAACTTGCAATTCAATACTAAGTCTTAAAAATGAATAACCTAACTAAGCTTCACACAATCGACAAGTCTACCGGTTGTGTAATTACAACACTGTCTGGAAAGTCCGGATATCAAACAGAAAGACACGTGAGATGGCCCAAAATACTAAACCCTTACCAAGTTTTGCCTAATAACTTAATTTATTTTATTTATTTTATTTTATGACAAACTTATTTAACTAACTTAACTTAATTAACTTAACGGGAAAACTTAACGAAGCTTAACAGGACTTGAACTGATATGGAGAAACGACTACCTAGAATCCTATTGACACTTTAATTGTTAACAGATTTAACCAATCACACGCTAAAGTTAAATCAACTAAGGCTCACCAAAGCTCGCTAGATCACCTCTCTCAGTCTCACTAACCAACTCCAACGAATCTAATAAGAATAAATTGATCCACCGGGATAAAGATTACTAAGGTACTTATGGTCGAGTTTATTACATGTATATTATCATATTAATTGGTTCGTTTTAGTTTAACTATTATGTGAACATTGGTACCTCAAGCATTTTATGTGTTTCAGGTCTTTGGACGTTATGGATGCTTATTGATGATGTTTACAAGTTTGGAATGATGATTTAGAAGAGAGGAATTGAGTGGCACGCATCCCAATGCATACCAAGAAAATGCCAAAGTTTCCCTATCAAAGAAGCCCTTCGCGCTACGCGAAGGGATGAGGAATTGCTTCTTCGAAGTACGCGAGGAGGCCAGAAACCAAACCCGACTATTTTCTCCTTCGTGCTACGCGAAGGACCCAGCCTTAAGACTTTCGCGCTACGCGAAAGGGTTAAAAAACGGGAAAATTAACCTGATTGCACAAAATCAGTTTTCAGCCTCTATTCGAGATATATTTCATTCCATCAGCTGTAAAAGAACTGTAAGGCGATTATGCATTATCCCGGAGCTTTCGCTTTGTCTAATCCGTCCATGCTTCCATCTTTTCATCAAATAAGCGAGTTAATCGTGATGCTGATATCAGGCTAAATACCATTGTGATCACTTTTGGCTAGGGTTTTGTGTAAACTGATTACGATCATATTCTATGTGCTTTACTTATTAAGAACTTGATTGAATATATATTTTGATCTTGCTTTGCCTTATTGATTGATTGTTTAAACAGTTTGAGTTTTGTTTATCAAATCATGCATTAACTATTCGGTTGTGTTCATCAGCATTTAGGACTAGGTTCTTATAGCCATTGATCCGATAATCATTAGTCATTGCACAATAATTGGTTTTTATAACATAAAACTGGTAATTAGGTAGATCGGGTTGATTTGCGTCAACAATTCGGATAGGGTTTCGTTTGTCATCACAACCAAACTACGAGGTTTAGTAATTACTGCGCAATCAACTAAGCAGAATTCGTGATTAGTTTGTTATCACATTAGCTGAACCTGAAGTGAATCACTCTTTTCTCATAATCGTCTACATATCATTAAAGTCATCGTGTTACATTTAAACCAACTTTTAAAACTGTTTGACATCGTCTGCCCGCCTAGTTAAATAGTTTCAAGTCATGAGTCAAACTTGCACTTTCCATTAATTCCCTATGGAGACGACCTTACTTTTCCGTACTAGTTATAGGTATTTAAGTGATTATAAATACTTGTTTTTTATTAGAGCACGGCATCTACATTAAGTACCCTAATGACACATCTCTTTACGAACTCAACGATACAAAACCCACGTAAAATTGGTACTAGCAACTCTAGGGATAAAAGGTAACAATATCTAACCCGATCTAGGATACTTATTGCACGCAACTCTAACCAAACAAGAACAAAACTCGCTCTCGCAACTCTAACCTAACCGAATAAAGACACGAGACGAACCGACTCCATATTATCTCTCGGTCGCAAAGGTGGTGAACCTACTCATTTTTTATAATAAATTACATGCAAGACTCCTATGGTCGTGCTAATCACAAATAGATAAAAAAAACACAAAGTAGATGACCTAAACGTCGAACACTAACCGAACGACACGCAATCAATCAATCAAAGTGATACACAGAATCACTATGCAATAATTATATAAAACAATATTTAACACATCCAAGATCAAATTAAAGTTTTTCAATAGTAATCACGTCGTGTAATCAATCAAAATTGAATCAATAGTCAAACAAAGTCAATATTCATCTTAGCCTAGGTAGTTTTAATATTTAGCTACTCATAACAAAAACAAAACCAAAATAAAAACAAAGCATGAGCAACAAACAAAATTCATTATAAAAATTTTAAGTAGTTTAAACCACTTCGAAGATAAAAACGTTCCAACTCAATTACTTTATTTTGTCACTAAGTTGCCCGATTCAACTCTTGTTCTCCAAAAACGGACTAATTGTGCCACCTTTATTGTATCAATTCTTGCATTAGAATAGTCCTCCTAGGGAAGCCGACTCCAAATAAATCCCTCCTAGGTTTCGTAAAAGCTCTTGTTTATATATCTCTCTCTAGCTGTGGCGTTTTCCCAAGTCTTAACATTTTCTTAAGAGAAAATTCCCAAAATAAGCTAAAAGGAAGAGATAACTGACTTTGATCCAAAACTTGAAAAGTTTTCCATAATGATCCATTGAAAACTCACGTAGGCGCTATATTTGGAATCTCGCCGATGGATTTCGCTATCCACTATTTTTCTGACACGTGTTATTAGCTTGACCCCACTCGATTTTTTTTAACCAAAACCATCTTTCTCGTTAGTTTTTGTATCAAAAATGTCTTCGCGAAAACTATCTCCTCCGTGACGTTTGAACCTGTTTTCATCGTCTCTGTGAGTTTTTCAAAAATCTCATAAATCCTTTTTTTTAATACATCTGACCAGACGAATTTCACGTGAATTTCATCTTTTGACATAAAACCCACAACATGATGACATCATCATCTTCATCTTCTTCACATAATCTACCAACAACCCCATCACCATTTCACGTGAAAAGGGTGAAATTCATAATCTTGGAGTTTGATGAATTTCAAAAAAACACATGAAATTTCACAATCGTGAAAAGGGTAATAATTCTCCCGTGAAATTCATATGGATTTGACCAGCGGTGGCGGTGGCTCGCAGGAAAAAGGGTGAGGTCTTGGAATTCGTCGGGGAAGGAGATGGGTGGCGGCGTGTAGATTATGGGAAGAAGATGAAGATGAAGATGATGATGTCATCATGTTGTGGGTTTTATGTCAAAAGACGAAATTCACGTGAAATTCGTTTGGTATGAATTAAAAACACAATTTTTGAGATTTTTGGAAAACTCACGGAGGAGATGAAAGCAGGTTCAAACATCACGAGGAGATGGCTTTCGTGGAGACGTTTTTGATACCAAAACTAAGGGGAAAGATAGATTTTGTTAAAAAAATATAGAGTGGGGCCAGACAACTAACACGTGTCAGAAAATTAGTGGATAACGAAATCCATCAGCGGGATTCCAAATATAGCGCCTGTGTGAGTTTTCAATGTATCATTATGGAAAACTTTTTAAATTTTAAATGAAAATCAGTTTCTCTCTCGCTTATTTTGGGACTTATGTTTTCTTAATTCTTCTTCGACGGCCCAATACCAATGTGAAGCCCAAGATTCCATGTAAAACTCCTTTTCTATCTTTTCTTCCTTATTACACCTAACACAATCGATCAACAATTCATGTTACAAGAAAACCCATGTAATATATTTGAATAATACTTTTATTTAAATTTAAATGTCTTATGGTGCTTATTTATTTTCTTGTAAATTCTCTATTTTTTTTAACTCAACAAATTCATTTAGTCACAAATTAACAATCATGCTTTTGATTCTCCATAGTTTAGTCTTTCTCACGTGAACAAATTCTAATGTTATTGTTACATCGATTTAGGCTCATTTATATAATTCTATTCATATATAAGGTTTATTAGGAAATATTTCATAGTATACAATAGTAAACAAGTTTTAAAATTGTTCTAATTAGGTTACTTATACATACATTTGTTCTTCAAATCAGGTAACTAAATCTTCAAATCGAGCCTCATTGAATTTTTTGTGCGTCTAGAAAGCAGTGGAGGAGAACATGTGGGAGTCGGAATTTGCAATATATGTAGTTATATTTAAAAATTTAAGAAAACATTAATTATATTAAAAATAAAAAATAAAATTAACGTTACCACTTGGCATCAACATCAAAAAATAGTTAAAAAGATTTCTTTATTGAAACAAAAACAAAATATGATAAAAAAACATGTTAAAACCTATAATTTAATAAAATATCAAAGCTAAGTGACTTAATTGAAACACTTTTTAAACTTGAGTGACCTAATTGGAACACTTTTCAAATTTGAGTACTATTTTACAAAGTTACCCTGACTTATTAGGGAATATTATTATTATTATTATATGATAAGTTATGTTTAGAGAAATTAGTTTTCAAGAAGATTTATATAAATATATATATAGAAAACTTTTGAAGTTTTGCACATTAATCTCAAATTCAGTAAAATGCTATATTATAGTTTATTGTCTCTTAAAACTAACAAAATTCAAATACGAGCCAGTTAGCTAGGAGCAATATATAGTGATAAACTAGCTCAAAAGAAAGTTTAGGAAATATATATATTATTTAAATATAATTTAGACCACATCAATAATCTTTACTTACTTATAAATAATATTACTTATTAAATCTTATATTTATATAACACATAGTTTACCCTTCTTTTTTTATTACATATATACGCACATATGATTTATTTTATGCATAAGATATGTTGTACAAAATGTTTTTAGTTATACATATATATTATTTAAATTTTATAATCATATTTAAAGTTTATTCATATTTTTCTATTTTATAATTTATATCATACATAACAAAAATGATTTAATCACACAAATGAAAAGAATAAAATATTATCAACTTTATATCGTCTGGTAACATGTTAATAATTTAGGATTTACTATTATGAATCAAGTTATTATATAGAGGAAAATAAAAATGAAAAGGATGGGAATGATTTTATGGCTTTAAAAAAACCTTTAAAAGTAATAAAAAATTAATAAAATATCATAACTCAAAAAAAAATAATTCCTTGTTAAAAAAAAGAAAGAACACAACATTGAGGAAAAAGATCACTGTTTCTTTTTATTTATCATTATGTTTTTTTTGTTTATTTTCGTCATTGATTATTTTCTTTTTCCTTAACGTTATCTTTTTTTTCTTGATATTGCGTTATATTATTTTACACTGTGTTATATTTTGCGATGTATTGTGTTTTTTTTAATTTATCATTGTGTTTTTTTTTTATTTTTTGTCATTGTATCTTTTTTCTCGACATTGTGTCTTTTTTGTTATTTTTTTAACGAGAAAGATGAGGGCAACATTTTAGGTTTTTTTTTTGTGTTTTTTTATTTATATTTTGAGTTATGATTTATTTATTATTTTTCTTGAATTTTTTTAAGAGTTTTTTTTATACCATAAATCATTCCCTCTTTTCTCATTTTTGTCTCAATCTATATTTTAACCTTTTTCCTTACTATTGTATATCTTTGCTTATTTATAAATAAAATTACTTATTAAATCTTATATGTATATAATACATAGCATATATTTTTTCTTTACATATATACTTGTATATAATTTATTTATGCATAAGATATATTGTACAAATTGTTTATTAGTTATACATATAGGTTATTTAAATTTAAAATCATATTCTATTGCACACGTAAATTGGTGCTCTTTTGCGCCTTAGCTCGGGGCCTTAGTGCGTATCATGGTTTACATATTTTGTTATGCATTTAGAATTTAATTGATTTTATTTTTTAATTATATGGCCCGACCCGACTTGAGTTAACTGAAAATATATAACAATAAAAAACCAAACTTTCAACCGTATAAAAAAAAATCTTGAGTCTGCCACTGACATGCTAATAATTATCTTAAATTCTTAATATAGGTTTCATTATATTTTATGTAGTATACATATATATCATGTACTAAAAAAACCCTATGTAAGAGATCATACATATATATATGTCACATTAGGATGATCAATATTTTGCCATAACTGTGCTTCTTTCATGAAATCATTCTTCACACACTTCATTGAGCTTTTGTAATTAATCCGAGTGTTGCCAAAATCAAGAGCTTTCACTAAATTAAAGAACAAAAAACCAATCAAATAGTTTGTTTCACAAACAAACCAAGAATTATGAAGAACCGTACATGCTACAGTTTGACCATCGTATGAACCCTTATGAACCACGCCGAAAGACCCATGCCCCATATAGGGATGGCAATGAAACCCGAACCCGATGGAAAAACCCGAAACCCGACATAAATGGGACGGGTAATACCCGACCCATTAGGGTTTGGGATTAGTTTTGAAATTTTTCGTGGGTTTGGGACAGGTTTGGGATTAGTTTTGAAATTTTTCGTGGGTTTGGGACAGGTTTGGGATTTGTTATATACCCGATTACCCGTCCCGATTACCTGATAACATTAACCCATTTACTCGATTATATACCCGATGTACCCGACATAACTTTTTCTATATTTATATATAGTATACTTTAAATATTTTAAATATATTATTTGTTGAAACTTGTTATAGCAATTATTTGATACATTTTATTTTATGGTAATCATTATTTGTAATATATTAGTTATATTTTGTCAAAATTCGATGGAAACCCGATGGGTTTTGGGCCGAGTATACCCAATGGGTATTTTGACACCCGATTGAAAACCCGAAACCCGATGAGAAAACCCGAAACCCGATGGGTAATTACCCGATTAAAACCCGACGGGTTTGGGACGGATTTGGGACAAGCTTTCATAATCGGGTATGGATTTGGGAATGGCTAAACCCGACCCAAACCTGACCGATTGCCATCCCTAGCCCCATCACATATGTCATTTGAAATGAAGGAACTCAAATTTATAAGTTATTATTAATCGTTTTAAAAAATAAAAAAGAGTTTTCAAAAAATCCCTAATTTTCTAATTGCGGTAATATTAATAAAATACATTATGAGAATTATTATAATTATTATTAGTCGTTTTAAAAAAATAAAATAAATGATAAAAACAAATTAATAGAATTTAATATAAAAAATAAAAAATTAATTAAGCCCGAGTTATCAAACCTGAGCCAAATCCAGTAGAGTACGGGTGCTGTACACACTCGTCATTCGAAATGACAGATGCCAGACTACACTTGTCATTTCAAATAGCAGAACTCAATTCTATAAAAAAAATCCCTAGTTAGAAAAAAAAAATATTAAATGGCATAACTCAATTAATACTAGTGATATTAATTAATATTAGTAAAAGTAATATTAATATAAATAATACTAATTAATATGTTTTTGTTTAAAGGCAAATTGGAAATAAATAATCCTAACTTTTGTGTTTTGGCCGATAATAATCCCAACTTTAAAAATCACTACCAGCGGTCCCAACTTTCAATTGTTTTTGTCTCAACGGTCCTCCGTTAAAAAACACTTTACGCCGTTATGTTTTTTCCCAGGTTTCAAACCGATGTTTTAGGGTTTTTAATCGGAAAAGAACGATACAATTCGACCAATGCAAAAATTATCTCGAAACTGTTATTCAAACGACGAAACAATGTTTTAATTCGGGTGTTTGAATTTCCAATTAACAAAAATCAAGTCATTTGAATCACCGTTTCGATATAAGTATTACATCAGTTGAATCGTATCGTTCATGAAGAATTGACAAGAAAAATAAAGTCAAAATTAAGTTCATGAAGAATATCTTCATAAATCCCTTTTGTAACAATATTTTCCCGCCCAAATAATAATATTAGTATCCCGGAGCGGTATAAAACGACCTCATATCTCGGCAAACAAATCAAGGCCTAAAAATCTCCTGCTTGCTAACTGGGTATGTAACATCCGATCTATATATTTTGATGTGTCAACCCATTTATCGCATCCATTTTTACCCAATTTGTTGCAGGATTAAATCATGAAAGGAGGCAAATCAACCGGTGCTGCCAAGAAATCCGATGCCAAGTACGGTTTTATCTGAATCATGTATTTCATATATTATATACCTTCCGTTAGGGTTTTTGTGGTTAATTTTCTTAAATGGAATCGGTTTACGTAGGGGTGTGCATGGGTCGGTTTGGTTTGGTTTTTTTGCTAAGACCGAACCAAAAACCAAAATTATGGTTTTTGAATATGTAAAAACGTTTTTGGTGTGGGTCCGGTCAGATCCTCTAGAATCGTTAAAAATTTTTTGGGCTGAAGGCATTGTTGTAGAATTCGCTAGTAGCTAGTTGGGCGGTGGAGTGGGGACTAGCGATTAATTGGGATTAATCGAATCGGACTTTAATGAATAATTTTCAGTTTTATACACACACATTTTTATATGTAATTTTTAGTTTTTTATATACACATATACATTTTGGCCAAAAATTGGCTAGAATCTCATAAGAAATTGCTGAATTTGGCTGGAATCTCGTCGAAAACCCCCGATTTTGGTCGGAACCTCGCAAGAAAATGCAGACTAAGTCCGATTAATCATGATTTTGGCCGGGTTTGACCATTGGCCGATTAATTGGCCGACTAGCCCAAAATTAATCAATGGGGTGGGGATTATCGATTAATCAGCGACTAGTCGGGATTTTGCAACACTGGCTGAAGGCAAAAAAATAAAAATAAAAATAAAAATAAAAATTGGGTCTTTAGTAAACAGAGTTATTTTTTTATTAGGATCAAACAATTAAATTTTTAAATGGTTTTATTGGTTATGATTTCGGCTGTGCAAGATTTTTTTTATTTTATTTTTTAAAATTTGCCTTAAATGAATTTGGTAGTTGGGTTTAAGCATAAGAATAAATATAATTTTCAAAAAAATAAAAATAAAAATTATATGACGGTTGCAAACCTCTCCCTTCCCCCCCTTCAAAGCTGGCTTTGGGTTCGATTTCGATCTTACCATTTAAGCTTGAAAATTTTGGGCTGAAAAAAATAAAGTTGCCCTATATTAATGGTTTTGGGTCTAATTTTTTTGTTAGTTAATAATTAATTGATTATTGTACACTTGAGCTAAAATATTTGAGTTAAACTATATATAAAATTATTATAAATTACAAAATTCAAAATAAAAAATGAAAATTTGTAAGCTTGATTTGTTTTTTTGGTTTTAATTACACGCAAAACCAAAACTGAACCGAAAGTTTGTTCTTACAGAAATATAAAACCAAACCGTTGAATTTTCTTTCGGTTTGGTTTTTTCAGTTTCGGATTGTTTATTTTCGGTTTCATGCACACCCACACGTTTCGGTTCCTCTCATTTGATCATGATTTGGTACATGTTAGGTTGGCTGTGAAGAAAACTGCAGCTAAGCGGAAAGCTGCCAAGGATCCTAACAAGCCTAAGAGACCTGCTAGTGCCTTCTTTGTATTCATGCAAGTAATAATCGTTTTATAATGACACCGTTTACGTTTTGTTTGTAGTGGTTAATTATTAAGTTTTGATGATGTTCGTTATTGTTTGATTTCTGAAGGGAGGAGTTTAGGAAGCAGTTCAAAGAAGAGAATCCTCAAAACAAATCTGTTGCTGTTGTGAGTGATTATCCTTTATTTTTTGGTTTACAAGATCATATCATTCGGTATTTTGCTAGATTGAGCAGGAACTGATAGTTTGTGTTTAGCTTTTGATTTCATTTTTACATGTGAATGATTAACAGGTTGGGAAAGCCGGTGGTGCAAAATGGATCTATGTCAGATGCTGTGAGTAGTTTGTTAAACGAAAATAACAGAGAATAAACATCTGACTAAATGAGTTAACCAAAATAGCTTTTGACTCTTTATATATAAATCAGTTTGACTGCTGCACAATTTTAATGATAAAGAAAGCTATATTCAAGATTGGTATTTTGTATGATTTAAACATAGGAAAAAGCACCTTATGTGGCCAAAGCCGAGAAAAGGAAGACTGAGTATGAGAAGAACATGACAGTCTACAACAAAAAGCTGGTAACTTTTGTTGATTGTACATCTTTATTCATTGGCATATTAAGGTTTTGCTTCACTAATTATATGTTTGTTGCAATGTAATAGGCTGCAGGTGCTAATGATGAGGATAATGATTCTGACAAGTCAAAGTTCGAGGTCAACAACAATGAGGAAGAAGCCACTGATGATGTATTGTTTAAACTTCAAACCCCAACAACTAAATCTACCACAATCCTTTTTTAAGAAACGTCATACGATTTGTTAATGTCTCTTTTGTATTTTGTAGGAGGAAGCTGAGGACTGAACCATGAAACATGAAGAAGGATTTGCGGTTGATGGTTTGATCAGTAACAGTTGTCTTTTTATGTAATCTGAATTTAGATGTTATGTAATGGCTATGCTAGACTCGTGTTCTGGCTACAGAAGACGAGTGAGTAGAATAGTTAGGTTTTATGGTGCATTAGGGAAAGACGTTAATCTTAGGTTTTTGTATCTTCTAAAGCATGCCCTGTTTTGGTGTTTTCTGTTGGAAAAAAATTATCTTTGACTGGTGCATCTTTCTGTTTGCTTATGAGTTTGGCTTTGCTCTGTTTGCTGTACAATTTTTGATGAGCTTCATTTACTCTGTTTACTGGTTGGACCGTAAACCGGAGTTCTATCTGGTAAATTTCGTGCTAAGTTTGCTTCGAAAAATTACCTTTTGGTCATCAGGCCTAAAAGGGGTGGTTTTCATGGGCCACTTTTTACATTACCTTATCTTGAATAATATGTATTTAAGCATAAAATATAGTACTTGCTACAAAATATGAACAGAGCTCCATTTATGTTATTTACCTCTTCATGAGTATACTGTCTTTTTCTGCTTTCACTGAAATCTTCATCAGATAGTTAGAAGTGCATATGAGATAGAAATATTATGAATACAAACAGTTTAATACTGCTGAGAGCAATGCTATCAGATACAAAGTCGAACTGGTTTCGACTCTCTCAAAGACTAAACCTCTGCCAAGATACATAAAGGTTCAGTTCAGGTCACTAGTGTAGTGACTCCTTTTCATTTTCCACAATCTTCGTGTGCTTCTTCTTTTTCTTTCGAGTACCGGAAACAAACGGCTTTGGCATATCTGTCAAGATCAAATTCTCAAAACTCTGAATTTGCAGCAAGGTTACAGGAATCTCCTCTAGCTGTCTGCAACACCTGATGTCTAAGGTATGAAGTTTATGCATCGTTCCTCCATGCGCGGTCCAGAATTTTAGTTTTTCCAGCTTCCAAAGCTTCAGAACTTGAAGCGCAAGGAACCCGTTTTCAGGACAACACATATCTTCTCCCACATAAGAATCAGCTAAAAGCCTCAGAACGATCAAGCTCGACAGCTGAGATAGTGACGGCATGGGATCCTTTTCTAGTCGCGAGACTGATAGAGTAAGGACTTTAAGTGCAGGTGGCATCTGGTACCAATCAATAGGCTTATGCAAACTTCCTAATAAGTAAAGTTGAGAGAGATGTTCAAGACTCGAAAAAGGTTTAACAATGAGCTCTGCAGGCCGGCCCATTTTGTCCTTAGATCTTAATCTTAGAGACCGAAGGCTAGACAACTTTGAAATCCACAAGCCAAACTCTTCATAGGAGGATGAATGGCTTATCATTGTAGTAGTGGTCGTTGTTGCTGTGGTGGTGGTGGTTGTTGTCACTGTCGTGGATGACTGTCTTGTCAGATCTAGTTTTCGAAGGTTGGTCATTCGGCTCAGTGTTGAACCAATCTTTCTTGCGATCTTCTCATCTATAAACAAACCCCATAAAGTTTGGAGCTGGCTTGGAGCTCTATGTCGGGTAGATTGCACAGGTAAATCTAGACGAATCCCGTTCAGACAAAGATGTCGGAGATGTTTCATGTTCCATATAGAACTTGGGAGAGATGTGATATGTGTGTGCTTGATGTCGAGTGTTTCAAGGTAGAGCAGATCGCCAAGTGAAGACGGAAGACTGTCTAAGAATGTCCATCTCAATCCTAGATATCTCAAATGATATAAGTTTCCAAGATTATCTGGTAGATGTGGTCGATAAACACCCTCTAGATCAAGCACGTTGAGTAATCCAAAACCTCTGGATCCAATGATTCTTTCTAAAAATGTCCCTACTTCTTCTGCAGGCGTGTCTTTCTTTCGTCCATTGAAGGATATGTATGAGCGTAGATTCTGGTTGAACGCTTTGGTAGTCGGGTAGTCTTTGATATTGGTGTATTCAACCACTCGGTGAACTCCAAATCGCGGTTCTGTTGCCGCATCATCTGACTTTTGGTGGAGGTGGAAAAGGCCAATTTCTACCGCCTTGGGCATGAAGATGTCATACAGAACACCAATCATTCTGCATCTTTTAGGACTTTCATCAGATCTCCTTTTTGTGATTTCCACCATGTTTCTCTTCACAAGCTCTTCCAGATAACCCTCTACTATGTCCTCCGGAATAACCCCATCTGATGGCTTCACAAAACCCTCTGCGAGCCACAACCGAAACAACCTTCTCACGGGTATTTCAAATCCTTTTCGGAAGAGTCCTAAATATAGAAAACATAGCTTCAAGTGGAGTGTAAGGTCATTGTAACAGAAAGCTAAAATGTCAAACGAAGGAGATTTCGCAGCAAAATCGTGCTGCTGAAAAACACTCAACCAGTCTTCATACATCATCTTCCTGGTTGATAGCAATCCAGCAAGCATTATTATCCTTAGAGGGGTTCCTTTGCATCTTTCTGCTATTTTGTTCTTTAGATCCTCTACGACATCACCCGCAAACGGGATCCCTTTTAGACCCCATAGTTTTTTGATGAAAAACTTTAAGCCGTCTTCCATGTCTAGAGGTTTGAAGTGGTAATGGCTTGTTGCATCCGGAAATGAAGCGACCTCTTCATCAGGGGTGGTGATCACAACCCGACTTCCATTGTTTGTATCCGGCAACACATCTTTAAGTTGTTGTAACAGACCAGCACTTGTGACATCAATCACTACTATCAGGTACTTTTGACCCTTCAGGAACTCATTCAGCCTCACCATCAAGTCCTCATCTTTGAGTTTCTCTTTGCTCTTCAAGCTGGTCACTTGTTGCAATATCGCAATTATAAGTTGTCTAAACAAGAACTTTGGAGTGAGGATTACCAACGCACGACATGAGAACTTGTTCTTGACCTCTAACTTGTTGTATATCGTCTTAACATGAGCGGTTTTCCCTGATCCAATCTCTCCAAAGACCAAGATGGTTTGAAGTGGTTTGCTATTGCTAATTAATTGCTTCACCAACTTCTCAACATCTTTCTTAAAGATGGTTTCTTCTTTCTTCGGTGCATAATAAGCACCACTCTCTATCCATGGTTCATCACGATTCATCACATAAGAACCTTGAACAGGTGCCAGAGCCAATGAAGGTTTTCCATCTCTCCATTCTTGAATTTCTTTACTGATTCCATTCATCTTAGACTTGAGTCTCTGAACGCTCATAGAATCGACCATCTCTTCCGGTACTTCTCTACAAAGCCTGAACTTGTTCGCAGTCACGGATATCCGCTTCTTAACCAAACCCATCCTTTTCAAGCGCGTTTCTGCGAGGGCAAATGTTTCTATGTCATTCTTTACGCGGTAGACTATGTCTAGAAACTTTAGCACCCAATCTGTAAGCACTTTGTCACCTTGTTCTTGATGTTCTACCTCATTTAATATGCTTTGCATCTCCCTAAGCTTAATGACAACTCTTTCTACTTCATCTCTAACCTTTTTGAATATTTCCGATTCTTCGATCGGTAAGTTTGTGAGATTGTGTATTATCACAGAGACAATGGCCTCAACAGCCATTTAGTTTCTCTACAATAGAAAAACCAGTAAAAAACTATCTTTTAGATTCATGGATGGTCCCCTAAACCACTTTGGGCGGCCAAGATTAATCTATCTACACTGATTTTTTTCAAAATTTAATCTATTAGTTTGATTTTTTCTCCTTAGTTAGGTCCCACACCTCATAGGCTTGAAAAATCCAAGTGAGTTGTTTCTGTCAGGATAGTGACTCCAATTAAGTATCAATAATTCTAGTGTTCCAATTCATGCATTGACTTAGAAATCTTGTTTCCCTTGTAGTCAATTATATTAATTATTATATTGACTAAATGTTATTCCTGTGGACCATATATTATTTTGAAAGAAAGGTTATCACTACTACTTTATCTCAGTTTTTTGTTTTTATGCATGTAGTGGCATCATGTATCCTGAAAAAAATCAAGAAAGTAGTCATTTTTCTTACATTTGGATTCCCGAGTCTCATTAAAGGAAAGAAATGAAGAGAAAGAGATAGAATGTTGTGTTCCCAAGTTTCATAAAAAGGAAGAAAAGGGAAAGAAACAAGGAAATGTGTGTTCCCGAGTTTTATTAAAGAAAAGAAAGATAAGGCAAATAAAGGGTAAAATGGATGGGTTTGTTTTCTTCCAAATTGGAAATAATTGAATGGAAAGGAAAAGGAAGGAAAAGAGTTAAGGAAGTGAAAATCAAAGAAAAGAAAGGAAACGATTCCTTTTCTTTCTCTCCTTAGTTTAGTGTATTATACATATATTGTCATGCCTGAACATTTTCACGCATATAGCTATGAGATACACAAATCTTTTTTAACTTATCTACTTTTACTTGCCTAAATCTAAATATTTTTATTCTATACGTGAATAATAATGCACACGTGCCATGGTGTCGTGTGTTACATTAGTTTGCATTGATGAGAAAAGTCTAATATGTGAAATTTTCTCATAATCTATCTAGTTCTTGGAATGTTATACTATTTTCGAATGCGTGGAGTCTGCAGGCTCAAGTACCAGAGGAATCTGTTTGTTTGAATAGCCATCTTAAAAGCAAAGTTTGGATATAAAGTTACAACATCAAATCTTGAGTTCGCGTATCAAATCCGCTTTACTAGATTATTTACTTAACGTCTATTTTGTCAGCAATATTGTTTCTAATGGTAGTTTTAGCTAGCGATGTTGATGCTGACTTTCTTTCTAGGATGTTCAACAAACATTCTCTAATTAAACTTCTAAATCTACACATTTGTCCACCATATGACTTGACTTCGTCAACCATATGGGGAGGGGCGTCTTTCTTGCACGCCTTGATACCGGTAGGCCACATGCTCTTTGGTTGATGATGATAACTAATTAAACTATTGCATATGGTCATAATTATTGATTCTTAATCTTGATGCCTATACTTGCATAATTGTAGCGGAAAAAACTCTCAAACCCAAGAACATAAAGATCTAAACCTTACGAATAAAGTGAACCGTAGAAGTTGCGATGCATACCTAACTAGATTATATATGTGTTATTATAAGGCGGATTAAAATAATTGCAGCACATTAAAGAGTATATTGTTACATTTAAACCCACTAGTTTCCTTAGGTAACAGCCAGCTTAACTCTTCCATGACCTTCTTCTATCTTGAAGTGTTCAGTGATACCAAGATGTGCCATCAGAAGCCAAACATGAGTTAGAAGCTCTCCACCCTTCTCAAGCTGTTGAGCATGGTCAAACCCTCTGCATTGACTAGCAGCATAACCAAGCATCTCCACCCACACATCACCAACCATCTTCCACATCTTTCCATGACCAGAATCATGACCCATCTCATTCAATGAAGCTGCAAGCTTGCAGGCCTCAAACAGCACCGACTTACTCCGGTCCCCCTTTACTTTCGACGGAAAGACTTTCGTGCTCACTTGCCCCAACATTTCATAAGCCTCAAGTTTACTTGTGCTGCTTCTTTCTTTGAAAAACACCATGGCTTCTGCACATGTGTCTCTGAATCTAATCATTCCTATTCCAATGGGCAACATGAATGGACACATGATCAGTATATATAACATGTAGTCTGCTAATTGTTTACTCAATGTCATGTGATGATTCCATTCTTGTTTGATTTCCTCACCATCTGAATCTTTCTCTCTTTTATTATTCTCCAGGTTGAAGCATAGATCAGTAGCAATATGCCAAATGAGAATGCTATGATCGAATTCCACATCAACCGTCCATTTAAACATGCCGTAACATTTGTGCGTTTGCAGAGAGACCGCTCCACGACAGGTGTTTAAGATCTTTAGATCCAATTCCGTGTCGGTAGATTTCTCCCGGAAGTGATTAAAGATGAAAGATTTAAGTTCTGGTGTTATTGCAAGATGCTTAAGCTGGAGCATACTCTGCCATTTTTCCAATAAGATTTTAATCCTTTTATGCAACGGAATGAACTTTGAGATTTTTTGAAATGATGAGGATTTCTGGTTGAGGCAAAAATCTATCAAGCTGTACTGATACATAGAGTTTGACCATCTTCTTCCTTTATGCGACGAATGGAGTGACGAGACTACACGCTTAAATGGAAACTTCGAAGAACGACGGCTGAACCATAGACTTGCCCAATCCGAGAACAACAAAGATATGGCTGCATATACTTCTAGTAAAATAGCACCAATCAGTAATATGCAAGTAATCACAATATCAACAGCTTGATGCTTATGTGACCTCATGTTTCTAGATGCAACAAAAGTCAGTAATACAGAGAGCGTGATGAAGGAAGTTGCGATACGGAAAAACAAACCGAAATGAGTGTATATGATAGGTGCTTTTGTGTAGAAAACATCATAGGCGAATCCGAGTTCAACTTCAATCACTTCAAATGCGGTGTTAGATTCCTGCTTCTCAAAGAATGACTGACTCACATCTCGCGGGTGGAACCCGAGTATAAGATCCACGAAAAGCCGCTTAAACTGTAAGGTTTCAAAGAAGTAATCCGCTATGTGTAATGTGCTTGCATCAGGGTTAGGAATAGATGGAGCACCACCAGCCGTGGCGTTTTCCACATCATCTTCCAGCGAGTTTCCCTCTTCCACTTGGACAGCAGCTACATAATACCCCTCTGCCTCTTTCAAACAGAACTCTTCCATGAATCTCGCATAATTCGGTCCCGGATCTCTGTCTGCAAGAACCGCATCCCGAAACTGCTCCCGATTAGCCGACATCAGAACCCAAGATCTCTCACCATACTTGATGATCCCACACATAAGCATAGGAACCGAGAGGACGGAAACAAGACCACCATCCCACGCTAACAGAGTGATGTAGACGGCTGCAGCCGTCTGGACCACGAGCCCGAGAAAGTGTCTTAACCATAATTCATTATCCGCTAACGCGTAAGCAGTGATCGTATCCGGTCCACCTAGATGAAGCAAGAGAAATGGTGCCCAGAAAGCCATAAGTTCAAGATCTCCATACTCTTTGATACTATTAATATTAAAACCGCCCGAATTCCCTTGGCGGTCCACCAGGAGGCCGAGGGCCACCGTCGCTATCCAATCCGCCATCAAGTAAGCACACCATATAAAGATTCTGATCCTTCTTCTGGCTATATACTTTCTCCTGTGACCACTGTGGATTAATGAAACTTGCAGAGTGAGGCTGAGAAGAACCAATCCTCTTAGCTCCCATTTGTTCCATTGTTTCCTCACTGGATCAGGAAAAACCTCAACCAGTCTTCTATTTCCGGCTATGGTGATAATGTTACTCAAAACTGGCAAAAAAAGGTAAATGTTTAAGCTACAAAGTTAAGTAAAAAAGGAACTTATAAGGTTCTTGATTCTGGATATGGATAAACTTACTGTTGAGTGTCATCTTTTGTAATTTCTGGGCTGTAAAAGATGAATCTGTTGCAGTGAAATTGGTTCTGAATGAGTTGGAAATTAGATGTAAATGCAGGCTGGTTTGGTCAATGGTTAGAATTTAGAAAGATTTAGGGAATACTCAAGTCAATGATTGGGTTGACCGCTAGCTTTGAGCCGGACGGGTGGATATATATGGGCTCGGGTTGCTCCAAACGGAATTTTAGTTGTAGGGGTGTAAATAAGGGCTGCCAATTTATGACACGGGCCTATTTACAAGACAAGACAAGACAAGACAAGACACGACACGACAAGACACGGGTTTTAACAGGGTTAAGTTTGAGCTTAACAAGTTTCGTGTCTTAAACAGGTCAAAAGTTTCGTGTCTTAAACATGTTGACCTGTTTAAGACATGTTTAAATTCGTGTCCTAACTGGTTAAAGACCTGTTAACCAGTTAATAATCTGTTTAGATTTTAATTTTAAAAAAAATCTATCTAATCTAACAAAAGAATACCACTTTATGCCATTTGTCACTCTCTCAGCCCTCCTCATAGTTTTAAACCCGTTTTCAATATATTGTTTCATTTAGATCCCAGATGGGTCTTACGCGACTCAACTATTAATTTCTGGATCTATATATTGTTATAACTTTATTTGTTTTTATTCAACACAATCAAATCCCCTCGATTAGAAACCCTAGGTCCGCCTCTTCTTTCCAAATGTCCTCTTCATTTGATAAAGTTTAGGGTTTCTTACATACTAATTAAACAATCTCGATGTACGAATTTGTTTAAGGATCTTTTATATGATAAAGTTAGGGCTTCTTACATAATTCAAAGCTACATGAAGTTAGGCCTTCAAGTGTGCTCTTCGTATTTCGCTACACGAATTTAGGGCTTCAAGTGTGTTCCTCAACGAAGGATTTATTAAGATTTTTGGTATATGCTTTTATGAAATTCGGTGATCGATAGTTCTTTAGAATATTTAGTATCTGATTTTATTCTTTCAAAATATGAAAGGAATATACAAAATAAAAAAAAATTATAGTTAGGCAAACCATATCTTTAGTATGGTTTAATTCACAACCCTTGTTAATGTACCTTGTTGTATTTTTACATGATCGGCTTAAAAATCTATCATCAGTTTTTGTTATCGTTATAGTTATGAACCTATGATGATAACTATCAAATTTTGGTTATGATATGCTTTCTAAAACTCACATCTATATTAGTCAAACTACACGTCAATATATAGTCAAATATGCAGTTCAACTTTCCGTTAGTTATTTACAGAATTTCAATATTATTTTTAATTAGCTGACCTTTAACATTAGTATGTTTTTTTAATTTTCTTTTGACAATTACATTCATATGAAGAAGGAATATTGACTAATGCAAGAGTTTTATTAAGATTTATGCATAGCCTTATCAAGAGTTCCAAGCATACATGGACAAAAAATATTGATTCTTGATAAACAAGGTATTGATCAATACAACCACAAATGCGAACTACAAAGAATTTTTGCTAATTTGTAGCATATTTCTGTAAAATTATTGTTTTGTAATTCATGTAATTTTAACGTAAATTGTCACTGTTTTAACAACATTTGATAATTGTGTTGTTGACTGCATTTCGCTTAATGGTTAACATTTGAAATTTTCATCAATTATGTCCGTGTAATACACGGGTCTCAAACTAGTAAATGTATATACACTCCGAAAGTCTTAAACCTAAAGTCATACTTACAAACGACATTTCACTAATGTCTGTCAGAACTCGATATTATATTTTTTATGGATGTTATGATTTGCTTCTATGGTTTTTTATTTCAAGTAGTTATGGATTTGTCGTCTTTTGTTTCAAGGATGCTATTGATTTGGGGTTTTTTTTTCCAAATATGTTATGGATATTAAGACTTTTATGCTAATCTTTTTTGCCAAGTATCTTTAAGCAGGTCCCTTAACTGGTCTTAATAGGTTAACTTGTATCTAAACAGGTTCGTGTTTGGAAAAACTGGCACGATTAGTTATCGTGCTGTGTTCGTGTTTAGCATCATCGTGTCTTATCGTGTCGTGTCCGAAATAGTATAGCAGCCCAAGGTATGAAGTATAAACAAGCTAAGCCCGGGCTCAACTAAGCTTGAGAGTAGTTTTTTAAGCTCGAGCAGTCGATCTTGGCTCGTGAATAATTTATCAAGATCGAGTTGAATACGTGAGTATTTTTCAAACTCGAGCTTGGCTCGGGCTCGATTAATTTATTATTTATTAATAATTGTGGCGGTAAGTCAACGCAGATTCGAATTGTTGCGGTTATGTACATTATGATACCAATAAAGGTGGACCTACGAGGTAGCGTCGGTCGGCAAAACACAGGTGTTGGGAAGACCCGAGTGTTGTCGGTCTCGAGCATTGAGGCGGCGAGTCTATGCAAATCTGGTCAGTTTCCGTCACGTTCGTTACGGTGCCATAACTAAACGAAAAAAAAATAACAAAAACAAAATTGACATTCGGTTGGTTTACATTACGGTACCGGAATTAAAACAATATATGGCCAGTCTACACTGATTTGGTTGGTTTCCGTCACGCTCGTTACGATACCCGAACTAATAATAACAAAGACAAAATTGGCATTCGATTGGTTTTCATTACAGTACCAGAAGTAAAGCAACAACAAATAAAAAATACTATGAATCAATATTGTGCCGCCAAGTGACCCAGTGAGACTTAGTGGCACCAAAGCTGTTAAACGTTATATATAATAATTTTAGTTATTTTATACTTATTTTTTGTGCATATATTTACTATAATTTTAATATATAATGTAACATAGATATATTATTTATTTTTCACATAACTTTATATATATATATAGGGTAAGGTTAAAATGAAAACCCACTTGAGTTGTGAAAACCCGCGAAAACCCTATGTAACATCGTTTTTTTTTTGTTACATGTAATATATGTTGTAAAATTGTATACAAAACATCGAAACATAAAAAAAAATGTTTTGCTATTTTTTAACATTTTTTTACTAATTTTTATATATGTTTTCAGGAGAGAGAAAAAGTTATATTTATATTTACATTTTTATTCACTTTAATTGTGGACCACAAGATTTAAACATTAATTAAAAACATGTGGTTGAGAATAGGTTTCTAGAGTTTTCACAACTCAAGTGGGTTTTCATTTTATACTTAGCCTATACATATATATATATATATATATATATATATATGTGTGTGTGTGTGTGTGTGTGTGTATATATATGCTAAGTATAAAGGATGGATTATGCGAGAAGTGTTTTTAGAGCGAGAAGTAAATCGTAACCCTTAATTTTGGTGATCTATGGCATATAACTAAAGTGACAATCTTGTAATTTGTAGTTTCCCCAATTGAATGTATTTTATTACCAAAGGACATGTTGGTAAATTTTGTGTAGTATCATTTAATCAAACGTCTTTGTGTGTAGAAAGTCAAACTATTACATTAAATCATCTGTTGGAATACCGTATGCCCGAGACACATAATTAGGTTAATGTGGCTAGTTGTGTTTGATCCAAGTCGGGTCATACCCAATAACGAGTTAGACACACACCAATTATGTATTGGTTAAGATAAGATCTATGAGACAAATACAGAACACGATACATTCAGAAAATCGGGTTTCTGAATACCTACTTGAAAGTGTTAAATAAATTAATTGGTTAATTCATTTATTCAAATAATTATTATTGGAATGATTATTTAACTATGTGTTCTTTTATAAAATGGTTTATAAAAGATGGGGTGTTTATATATTTTATGAAGTATAAAATAAATAAATAAATAAATATATTTTGGGGCCGGTTTTGGGTGGGCCCCACACCCCAAAAGTTTTGGTCAAAGTTGGTAAAGAATGGATGGAGGTTGAGTGTGATTACACTTGACCAAAAACTTAACATGGACTTGATTGAACTTGATTGAGATATGATCTCATATTATAAACATATGGTTCAACATACTTTCAAACATATACAACCACTTTTCTTTCTTTCTTTCTTGGTTTTTTGGGTTCGGCCGAAAGTCAAGAAAGGAGGTTCGGGTCTCGGTTATTCGTGTTCAAGCTCCCTAACAAAGTTCGGTGTGTGTTGGAGGCTCGGGGTATCTTCCGTTTGAGGATTTTCCCTTTGAAAGTCTAGCATCAACATCATCTTCTTCAACATCAACTACACTCTTAAAAGGTTAAGAATGTAAGTGTTTATAGCTTTGATAGTTTAGTTTTTTCCGTATCATTTGATCCTTGCTTCGGGTTTCTAATAAATAGATTATTGGTAATCTTATGACATGAATAAACTAGGTTGTTCATGAACACATCTTATATAAACTTGTAATATATACATATATAAACACATGGATACATATGTTTAGTTTGTAAATATCACGCTTCCGCCATTTTAATGACTAGTTAAATGGTTAACTAAGCTTAAAATATCCATTGAAACCCAACAAATGGCATCAAGAGCCGGGATACGGGAAACTAAGCTTCGGGTTTTCGGTTTTATATTTTCCCCTTGAAAGATTTTATACAAAAAATTAACATGCATAATTTTTTTGTATTTAATCTTGTTATATTTTTTGGCTTTGTTCAAAAAATAAATAAATAAATAAATAAATAAATATAAAACCGAGTAAATGGGCCGAAGCCCAATTCGGATGATATTGGGCCGAAGCCCACTTGTTTTGGTTATTGGGCTAACCGAAAAAAAAAAGGAGGGGAGAAAGTGAAATGGGCCGAAGCCCATTTTGGTTAAATGGGCCGAAGCCCATGAGACTTTTCATTGGGCCGAAGCCCATGTGTTTTGGACATGTGGGCCGAAGCTCATAATCAAGTTATTGGGTCAAGCCCAAAATGGGTTGGGCTAGGCTCGATAAAGTCAAGGGGTTTTGGAACAGGTTCCTAAGACATAACGGGTTATGTTTGTTAAAACTAGACCGAGCCGTAGACCAAATGGATGTTTGTTGTGATTGTGATTAATTATTCAAAGTTTCGGTTTGTAATAATTAATTAGGGGCAATTTTGTAATTATTTATTCATATGGGTATGTAATAAATAGATTATTTGCAATATCTTTATTTTATAGAAAAATGTATTAGGACATTTGTTTTGTAAAATTAAAGAAGGTTGCAAAATTGGAAGCTAAGGTCCAAATTACAAGCCCATTGGATCACAAAAGGGGTTGAAGAAGATGCTCGACGTTTTTTGGATGCGGGATCGAGTGGGAGCTACAACATCCATGTGTCATGTGTCCCTTAGGATCGGACCTAAGACACACACTTGTTTCGGCTAACAAGTGTGGTCTAACTTAGTGGCTCGTGTCTAGTATAATTGTGTATGCTTGAAATTGATTGTTTGATTATGTGGTTGCTAGATATTAGGATATCAACTTCGTCACATAGAATTAATTAACAAAGCATAAAACGGGTTCTAATAATTATCGGTAATTACGTGACACGTAGTTTAATAAAATGGATTTATTAACTAGCCGTCTCACGCCCATTATAAAATGGTTTTATTATAAATTAGAATTTTGAAAATGGTTTCAAAATAATCATGTTACTAAATGCATGTTAGAACATGATTTAAAGTTTTACAACTAGAATTATTAAAACTAAAAAATCCCTTTTAAAATTAAGGATAACAAGTTAAACACCATCCTTTTGTATAACGCTTAACATATTAGTAAGCTCTTAGTGGGAAAAAGGTCACCTAACCGCGTAGAGTAAATTAATACGTTGAGGTAATATTAGCATATAAATGGGAAAAATGTCACCTAACCGTTTGTATGTTGATATTACAAGTTGATACAAGTAGGACGACTTAAATTAGAACCATGTGAAGAGGGTCACCCAAGCATAGGGTCTAAAAGGTGTTGATGGGATAAACATGCCGACACGAAATATGATTTCGAACCGGTCCCATAAACTCTAGAAGTTGCAAAAGGGTTTGCAATTGTTATGAATAACTACCTTGATAAACCGACAATGGGAAAAAGGTCACCTAACCGGAGTCGGGTTTATCGTTAGATTCTAGATTTTAATTATTAATTATATTTGGTATATATAAAAGGGTATTAATAATTAAAATAAGTAAAACACTAAAATGAACTTAATTAAAATTCTGCAGATGGCCGCACACGTCGACGACAACATAATCCCTAACGTCCAAAATGTATCTCTCCGATCTATTCTCGCTAAAGACCGTCTTAACCACCATAACTTTTCGGATTGGTTCCGAAATTTAAGAATTGTTCTAAAACAAGAAAAATTATATCATGTTTTGGAAACACCTATCCCCAATGAACCGGAAGAGGGAAGTGATGTCGAATATATGAATTGGGTCCAACACACGGAAGATTCCATTCAAGTGTCATGCCTCATGTTGGCGACTATGGTTCCCGAAATCCAAAAGGATTTCGAAAACCATAATGCGTACGACATGATTACTCAACTTAAGGAAATGTTCCTTAAGCAATCGAGGGTTGAAAGGTTCGAAACGGTTCGAGCCTTGCATGCATGTAGAATGGATGATAATCAACCAGTTTCAACTTATGTACTTAAGATGAAAAGTTACATTGATCGCCTCGCCAAGCTCAATTGTCCCATCTCAAAAGAGTTAGCAACGGATTTGATCCTTAACTCCCTGTCGAAAAGGTTCGACACTTTCGTGTTAAATTATAACATGAATGGGTGGGACAAAAACATTGGAGAACTTCACTCAATGCTTAAAACAGCCGAGGCGAGCATGGGTAAAAGGGTTTTACCCGTGTTTGCGATCAATGAAGGTAAATCCAAGAATCGATCTCAACCCAATTCTAAGGCTAAGGTAGCAAAAAGAAAGGGTCCTCCTGTGCATCTTAAGGGTAAGGGCAAATCACCGGTTATGGCAAAGAAACAAAAGGTTGTGGAACCGAGGGGTCATAAGGATGATCCTTGTTTTGGTTGTGGGGAGACCGGACATTGGAAACGCAATTGCCCGGTCTACCTAAAAGAGCTAAGAGACAAGAGGAATGCGGGACATGCCTCGGGTAATGTCTTTATGATTAATATTGAGCTAAATCTTATTTCTTCTAACACATGGGTATTGGATACCGGATGTGGAACTCATATTTGCAATTGGTTGCAGGGGTTCAAAAGGAATGAAGACTTAAAGAAGGGCGAAGTGAGTCTTTTCATGGGCAACGGTGCAAGGGTGCACGTGGTCGCTAGAGGAGACTTCACTTTATCGCTTCCAAGTGGTTTGGAAGTTGTTTTGAGAAATGTTTTGTATGCTCCTAGTTTGACTAGGAACATTATTTCCGTGCACCTTCTTAGACAATGTAACTTTGACTTTAAATTTGTAAAATCAGAAATGCATGTATCATCTAATGGTATCTTTTATTTTAAAGCTGTACCAAACAACGGTATTTATGAATTGGTTCATGACAATACCTCAAATAGCTCATTATATCAAACTTCCACTAAAAGACTCAAAAAGGATTTGAGTGATTCCTACATTTGGCATTGTCGTCTTGGACACATAAACAAGAATCATGTAAATACTCTCCAAAAGAATGGTCTTTTGAAAACAAATGAGTTAGGTTCGTTTGATGAGTGTGAATCTTGTATTCAAGGCAAGATGACCAAAGAACCTTTTAAATGTACAAATGAAAGGGCTAAGGACTTGTTAGGTATCATACATACGGATGTATGCGGACCTCTCAAGCCCACTAGTAGGAATAGTGAAAGGTACTTCATTACCTTTACCGACGATTTTAGTCGATATGGGTATGTGTATCTAATGAAACACAAACATGAAGCCTTTGAAATGTTCAAGGAATTTCAAAATGAAGTACAAAATCAGCTCGACCGAACAATCAAGGTACTCCGCTCCGATAGAGGAGGCGAATACCTAAGTGATGCTTTTCAATGTCATCTTAGAGATTGTGGAATTATTTCATAGTTCACTCCTCCTGGAACTCCTCAACATAACGGAGTATCCGAGAGGAGGAATAGAACACTGTTGGACATGGTTCGATCAATGATGGCACGAAGCTCACTACCGCCATCATTTTGGGGATATGCGCTACTTACAGCGGCTCGTATTTTGAATATGGCCCCGACCAAAAAGGTGGATCGAATACCCTATGAAGTGTGGCATGGAAAGGTTCCATCCTTTTCATATTTAAGGGTATGGGGATGCATAGTTTATGTTAAACGTGACACCCCAAATAAGCTTGAGGCTCGATCCATCAGGTGTATCTTCATAGGATACCCAAAGGATGATATAGGATATATATTCTATGATCCTAGTGAACAAAAGGTGTTTGTTTCACGCAAAGGATACTTCTTAGAAACTAAGTTCCTTATGGAAGGACCTAGTGAAAAGAGAGTGGAACTTGAAGAGGTTCAAGAATCACTGGATGATACACAGTTGGTCGATACTAGTTTTCAACACGAGGATGTTGAAGGTGATCAAATGGTTGATCATACACACGTTGCTCGCAGATCTAGTAGGATTAGTCGACCTCCCAAGAAATATGGATTTCTTGTGGATGATTGCTACTTGGTCGATTCGGATGAACCGATCTCCTACAAAGATGCTATGTCACAACCTGATTGTGACAAGTGGCTTGAAGCCATGAAGCGCCGAGATGCAATCCATGCACGATAACCAAGTTTGGGAATTGGTTGATCGTCCACTTAACTCCAAAATGGTTGGATGTAAGTGGGTCTTCAAGAAGAAGACCGATATGCATGGAAATTTAGATACTTACAAAGCACGACTTGTAGCAAAAGGTTTCACGCAAACTCAAGGGATTGATTATGATGAAACCTTCTCGCCGGTCGCGATGCTTAAGTCGATCAGGATATTATTTGCCATTACAGCTCATTTTGATTATGAGATATGGCAAATGGATGTCAAGACCGCTTTTCTTAATGGATATCTTGAGGAAGATGTCCATATGGTTCAACCTGAAGGTTTTGTCGATCCATCTAATCCTGATAAAGTATGTAAGTTAAGGAAATCAATCTACGGGTTGAAACAAGCATCACGGATGTGGAATCATCGTTTTAATGAAGAAATCAAAGCGTTTGGTTTCGTCCAAAACGGTGATGAGGCGTGTGTGTATAAATGGGCTAGTGGGAGTATAATCATGTTCCTTATTTTGTATGTCGATGATATACTTTTATTTGGAAATGATATACCAAGTATGGAGAGCGTTAAAGCGTGGTTGAGTAGTCGTTTCTCAATTAAGGATCTTGGAGAAGCGACATATATCTTGGGAATAAAGGTCTATAGGGATAGACAAAGGAAATTGATCGGACTCAATCAAAGTGCGTACATTGATAAAATCCTGAAAAGGTTCAGGATGGAAAACTCTAAGAAAGGTTTGGTACCTATTCCTAGAGGAACCGTGTTAAGCTCATCCCAAAGTCCTAGCTCTAAGGAAGAGCAGGATAGGATGAAGCATGTTCCTTATGCTTCGGCAATAGGATCTATTATGTATGCAATGATGTGCACCAGACCGGACGTCTCGTATGCTTTAAGCATAACGAGTAGATACCAGCACAACCCAGGTGACAGTCATTGGATGGCTGTCAAGAATATATTAAAATACCTTAGAAGGACTAAGGATATGTTTTTAATATATGGGTCTAGTGAGGAGGAACTCGTCGTAAAAGGTTACGTGGATGCGAGTTTCCAAACTGACCGAGATGATTCTCGGTCACAGTCGGGATATGTCTTCATCTTGAATGGAGGCGCTGTCTCTTGGAAGAGTTCGAAGCAGGATGTTGTCGCGTTATCCACTACAGAATCTGAGTACATCGCCGCTTCAATGGCAGCTCAAGAGGCTGCATGGATGAAAAAGTTCATCATGGATCTAGGGATTATCTCTACCATTCAGGAGCCCCTAGAGATATTCTGTGACAATGAGGGTGCTATTGCACAGATCAAGGAGCCTCGTGCTCATCAGAAAACGAGGCACATTGAGCGCAGATTCAACTACATAAGAGATGAAGTTGAAAAAGGAAAGATATGTATTCATAAAGTTCATACCGATCAAAATATTGCGGACCCACTCACGAAGCTCCTCGATAGGCCAAAGCATGAGGGTCATGTTTGTGCATTAGGACTTCGGTATTCTAGTGAGTGGATTTAATCTGTGTTTAGTGTTTGTATAAGAACAAATGTAATGGGTATCTTATGATAATTAATTATGTTTTAATTTTTCAATGAGTTATGTTCTATATTTGCATGTTTAATCCATGAATGACTTATGTTGTTCTAAACGTCCGTAGTCGATCATGCTTGTGGGAACAAGTATGAAGGTAAGACTATTATGAACCCGGATTGGTTGATATTCATGTGATGAATATAGGGCATAGGTTTGCCACCAAGGTTCATAGATATTTGTGGGATACAAATATTGGACATGATCCGCTCTCAAGGATCACTGCATGGAGTTAGTGCAACTGATCATAAGTAATCCTTGAGTAAAGGCGAGTATCATTGTGTCCTTTGACCTGAGATGCATATTGGATCTGGTTTTTCATCAAGTCTGATATCTTGACTCTCTTCTTTGTTATTTCGGTAACACGATGACGTGTAAGAAAGAGCTCAGATATCATATGATATGTCAACGAGGATGTATGCAGTCAAGATGGGATTTGTTCCTCTTATGTGTTGAGAGTTTAGATGTCTAAGGCCTGTTAAGTTAAATCATTGAGAGAATGATCACTCTGTGTCTCTTCGATTTGACAGGACATCTAGTAATAAAGGGATGTAATGATAAGACTTACATATATCATATCAAGTATGGACTTGAAGGGGATGATGTTATTGAATGGCACTTAGTCAAACACACTAAGGGTGGTGACCTGTTGTTAGGCGGTATTCACCATTGGCATTAACTTCTTATGAGTCACGTGCAAGTGGGAGATTGTTGGAATACCGTATGCCCGAGACACATAATTAGGTTAATGTGGCTAGTTGTGTTTGATCCAAGTCGGGTCATACCCAATAACGAGTTAGACACACACCAATTATGTATTTGTTAAGATAAGATCTATGAGACAAATACAGAACACGATACATTCAGAAAATCGGGTTTCTGAATACCTACTTGAAAGTGTTAAATAAATTAATTGGTTAATTCATTTATTCAAATAATTATTATTGGAATGATTATTTAACTATGTGTTCTTTTATAAAATGGTTTATAAAAGATGGGATGTTTATATATTTTATGAAGTATAAAATAAATAAATAAATAAATAAATAAATAAATAAATAAATAAATATATTTTGGGGCCGGTTTTGGGTGGGCCCCACACCCCAAAAGTTTTGGTCAAAGTTGGTAAAGAATGGATGGAGGTTGAGTGTGATTACACTTGACCAAAAACCTAACATGGACTTGATTGAACTTGATTGAGATATGATCTCATATTATAAACATATGGTTCAACATACTTTCAAACATATACAACCACTTTTCTTTCTTTCTTTCTTGGTTTTTTGGGTTCGGCCGAAAGTCAAGAAAGGAGGTTCGGGTCTCGGTTATTCGTGTTCAAGCTCCCTAACAAAGTTCGGTGTGTGTTGGAGGCTCGGGGTATCTTCCGTTTGAGGATTTTCCCTTTGAAAGTCTAGCATCAACATCATCTTCTTCAACATCAACTACACTCTTAAAAGGTTAAGAATGTAAGTGTTTATAGCTTTGATAGTTTAGTTTTTTCCGTATCATTTGATCCTTGCTTCGGGTTTCTAATAAATAGATTATTGGTAATCTTATGACATGAATAAACTAGGTTGTTCATGAACACATCTTATATAAACTTGTAATATATACATATATAAACACATGGATACATATGTTTAGTTTGTAAATATCACGCTTCCGCCATTTTAATGACTAGTTAAATGGTTAACTAAGCTTAAAATATCCATAGAAACCCAACATCATCTTCTTCAATTTTCTCCTTAAAAAGTCGTAGAGGTTACCCTTGCCATATTCTTCCAATATTATACAATACGATTCTCTTGATCTCCCTTTCAAACATTTTATCTTTTAATTTAATTTAGTATTTATGAATAAGTATTATTTGAAGCTTTGTTACGTGCGTAGGTGTACATACATACATAAGTATGTACGTATAACGCACCTACATACCAACGAACCTACATACATACATATCTACGTACGTGCATACCTACGTACGCACGTATGCACCTATGCTCATGCGTGCCTATATATACATGCGTACCTACGTACGATACGCATGTATGTATGTTCATATATTGCAACATACATACGAACCATGCGGATGTACACATATATGTTCATACATACATATATGGTGAGCAGCTTTTCATTTTATTATAAACAAATAAAAGCAAATTATAATATTTAAAACCTCCTACAGTTATTAGTTATCAAAAATAAGATTCAGATAGATTACAATCATGCCCTTATAAATAAATTAAAGATAAAAAAAAGCAAAAAATTGATTGGATGTAATGATTTCTCACACTTTTTACACTAAGAGGCACTTCTGAAAATAACCAAATCATATATATATATATATATATATATATATATATATAGAGAGAGAGAGAGAGGGGGGGGGGTCAAATAAAATAATTAGTTTATAATGATAGGAATGACATAAAATTTTAAGTTAGGAAACTATGTGAGTTTGATACTATGTAATGGTGAGTTAGTTAAGAAATTATTTGGTATTTTGAAAACAATTAATCTTAACCCCTTAATCTTAGATCTAAGGACTAATCTCAACCACTTGATATTTAGATATAAAGACTATATCTATTTTGTACTATTCTTAAAAAACTATGTCTTTTCATTTTACTTTAACCCGCCCATATCTATATAGGGTGAGGATTTTAAGAAAAGTTTTTAAAATTAAAAACTTTTTGAATCATTGTGTACCACTAGAAAAACACCTCTAAAAATATTTAAAAAATAAATTAAAAAAGTCAAAACGTTTATCTAGCATCCTAGTTTCAAAAAAAAAATCTTAATTGTACATATATGTATATTATTATTTAATTTCTAGTTACATAATATGGGTCAATTTATTCTACAAATGGGGACACATAATAAGAAGTATGAGAAAAATTTGTGGCCAGACAAAAAACCTATCACACCCTGAATTAGGGCCTAGGTGTGACACCCGTAGTTAGTACCTGTTTTGTAAATATATCGGAGTTGTGGGTTATTTAGTGGAAGTCTTTGATTAAAATAAAATATTAATTTATTTTGAAAATCTCATGGATAATAAATATCTAAGTATTTGGTTTACAAACCTTGTTTATTCTTGTTTACAATATTTTATTTATTTAAAAACCGAGTCATCTCCATCTGCGAGCATTTATCTCCATGAATGACTCTAACTCCTTGCTATCTGTGCTATACTTGCTTTCCTGTAACGTGGGGGAAAAATACGTCAGCAATATGCTGGTGAATCGTTGACTCTGAAAACATTTATAAATTTTTTACTGACAAGATAGTTTTGGAACAATCTCAGCAGAAACATCTTTTATTTCTGGGATCTTGTGCCACTGCCATACACACACAATTATGGTTCTCCGGGAACCGATGCCCATTGGAGAACTGATGCACACACAATTATGAACCCAGACACATGTGTACTTAGTCTGAGTTGTTTTTATTTTCTACCTTGTGACTTAGGGATCACGTAATCCCTTAAAATTTAGAGATCACGTAATCTCATGCAACATTTGACTGATTGTTTAAGATAAACAACCCGTTTATCTTAATGACTGACTGAAAAAGGTTTAACGTATTCACCTGTGCTTGTGATTGTCTTTTCTGAATGATGTGGTGATCTCGTTTGAAAACCCTTGTGAATGAATGATGACTGATCTATAATAAAATAAATTTGTATAAATACCCGGATCGTCTCTTGATCCAGCTACAGACCTTTAGCCTGGTTTTAACCTTGATTTGGGTTATGAATGTTTTGAAATCATAATTGTATATGTTTGACGTTTGATATAGCATGCTTTGGCTTAATAGGTTCTATCACGTTGGCAAACTTCTCCAGGTAAGTAAGCGGGTCCCGCGGTTGATTGGGATTTGTACGAATTACTTACCTTAGGCAAGAAGAGTTTACTAATAATATCCCCCTTACAGTTACTACATGTCATTCAAAATATAATTTTGTATAATATTACCTTTACAAAAGTAATGTTTGATCGAAACCCTTTTGTGAATGCTTTTGAAAATACTTTCAAAGTTAAATACCATAGCCTTGACTGAGTCTAAGCTATAATAACATGATTGAAATAACTTAAACTTAGATCCTACCTTAGTGAGTGTACGTGAATGCTAATACTAAGGTAGAGTAACGGCTTGATTGACAAAACCTTGCTTATAACTCGCTTAGCCGATCTACAGGGCGTCAGAACTCTAATTCTTACACGTTTCTCGAGAAAACAGAACTTCAGAACTTCACGGCAATCAGGCACGCTCTCCAATGTTAACTATGTGAAAGTGAAGGTGAAAGTGGGATGAATGAGCTTCAAACCCGTAGCTCCCTTTTATAAGCAAAACTCTGGCCACCATCGTGTAGCGCGGCGCCCCCTTTTTCTTGTTTTCTAGGAAACTGCATCGCGTAGCGCGATGGTCCTGTCCTGGGCTCATCGCGTAGCACGATGGGTTCCTAAATCCAAAATTTACTTTCTGGTCCCTTGTCTTTGATAACTTTTCACTTCTTGGTCACACTTCCATTTTCCAAAAATACTAACGCGGCTCTTATGCGGCTCGCGGCGATGTGAGCGTGCGAAGTGTGCTATCAAAACGCCACATTATGCCCGAGTCCGAGTCCGAGTCCGTGTCCGTGCGCGTCCTAAAAGAAGCACCCTCCGGTAGGACTATGGAGAGTTGTTGGAAACATAAGAACATTACTATGGAAACTCTCTACCTTATAAAGAGCTTCCATTTCTTTTATTCTTTCCATGTGGGATGAAAATTCCCTTCTTTATTTATACCCATGCGAAGTGATTACATTTTCTTTCTTCCTTCCATGTGGGATGGAACTTCTTACTTTCTTAACATGAGATATCTTTGTGTTTTTCTTATCTCATTTATCCCCTTACTTCTCTTGAAAATATTTTTAACCTTCAACTTTTAAAGTTGACATTTTTAGTCCAAAATAATTATGGTATTTTCTAGGATGTTACAAAACCCCTGAAAAAGAATAATAAAAAATTAATTAAAAATCATAACTCAAAATATAAAAAGAAAACAAAACAGTTAAAAAAACCAAAATGTTTCACTTGTCTTCCTTGCTAA
This sequence comes from Bidens hawaiensis, assembly GCF_021521415.1. Taxonomy (NCBI): domain Eukaryota; kingdom Viridiplantae; phylum Streptophyta; class Magnoliopsida; order Asterales; family Asteraceae; genus Bidens; species Bidens hawaiensis. The sequence continues at coordinate 724,012 of NW_027492135.1, read as the reverse complement.
AAAAACACAGTGTTAAGGCTAAAAGATCATTGTGCCTTTTTATTTATTATTGTGCATTTTATGTATTTTCATCATTAATTTTGTTTTTTTTCTTTGACATTGTGTCTTTTTTCCTTGATATTGTGCTATATTATTTAACATTGTGTTATATTCTACTCGGCATCATGCTATAGTTTTTCGATCTATTGTAACTTTTTTTAATACCATTGTGTTTTTTATTTATTTTTGTCATTGTGTCTTTTTTTTTTACATTGTGTCTTTTTTATTTTTGTGTTTTTTTAAACGAGAAAGGCGGGGGAAATATTTTAGTTTTTTTTCATTTTTTTAATTATTTTTTGAGTTACTATTTTTTATTTTTTTTTTCTTGAAATTTTTTAGGGTTTTTAAGCTAGAAATCCTTCTCATATTTTCTCATTTTTATCTTTCTTTGTATTTTAACTTTTTCCACATAATATATGTAAACATACGTACATTATCATTCATCTTAATTATACATATACGTATAAAGAATAACATGTATGTACATGCATGCATAAAATTAAAAAATAAGTATTATGCATATATGTATAAATTAGCTAACCGAGATTCTTTTTCTTTTGAAACTGGGATGCTAGATAAATGTTTTGGTTTTTTTACTTTTTTAATTTTGCTTTATAATTTTTTTATTTTTTCTTGGAGGGTTTTTTTTTGTGGTCCAAAATGGTTCTCAAAGTTCTCAATTTTCAAATGGTTCTCACACGATTACAATTATACACACACACACATAAAATAAAAAAATTTAGAAATCATAGGCTCGTTTAGGCTCGTGAGTCGGCTGCCAGCTCAAGCTCAACAAGTGAAGCTCGAGCTCATTTATTAACCAAGCTTACCCTTAGACTCAAACTCGGGCTTGATCTCATTTAAACTCGGCTCGATTAAAGCTTTTAGCGAGTCGATATTAAATGGCTCGCGAGCGGCTTGCTCAATTCCGCCCCCCCCCCCAAACTTTTAGTTCAAGAGGATCCCACCATGTAGATTTAATATCAATCTCACTATAGTTAACTAGTAGGAACCCACCCAAGAGATGCAGCGGCGCTGACAATTTACAATGTATTACTCATTTTCTGTTAATTTATCAATCCTTTCATGATATATTGTATAATACTTCGGTTAGTTTCCTTTTACATAGCATCGATGTGATCTTAACTTTCCTTAACCATTTCTAGTAGTCCTCTGTTGACTTGGCACAATAATGAAATCATCTGTCTAAGCCAGCAAGCAATGCTTATAATACTTACGAGCTGTTAGCAACAGCAAAAGCAATAGAGGTTTCACGAGAGTGCCATGCAGAGTATATTGTGAAATCAAATGAATTTCTGGTTTGCGTAAGATTTGTTTTTGCTTTTCTTCTCTTTTAGTTTATGTAGTGTGTAGGCGTGTAGCAAAAGTTGTACATTGCTTGCAGTTTAACTGAATGATATTAACCGATGAAACAGTGAACGCAAGAAGCAATGAAAGAGATTCAAGTAACATAAGTTCTCATTAGCCCGCTTACATCTTATACAGAAAAACAAAGCTGCACAATTGTCAGTTCATTATTGTTTAAGTCGAACCTAATAACCGAACTGTGACCTTCCCTCTTGGTATCAATATATATGTATAAAATCTCACCCATTGATTTACCGTACATGCAATCAATCATCAATGCAGAAGATCGTCTTCTTGAGTTTGAGGAAGGAGAGGCTTCCAATCTGGTTTTTCATCCTGGTTGATATGGGCTAAATTATATACATATTATTATAAATATTTCCTATACTTTTGAGGTGGTTTGAGTGGATTTTCATTAACTTTATTCTAAAAGAGGTTTATATTTGAATTTTAAAGATTTCATGAGTTAACGTGCTAAAATGGAGTATATTCATTGAGTTTGAAACGACAAGTAAAATTTTAAAGAAAGTTATATGCTTCAACTATTCTTTAAAATTAATATGACTAGATTACCAAACATGATAAGACATATAACTGTTTAATATTTGAATGCAATAATTTGATTCACATGATAACTAATGTTAGAATAATATTTGATGTAGGCTGGCATGAACTTCGAGTTCCAAACAAAAAGTAAGATGCAAGTTTATGTGGAAGTTAGTTCAGCGTGCTGGCCATATATTTTTTGAGCTGCGGGCCAAGGTACTTTGACATTTAGAGCTCCATGGAATAGGATTGGCACTGAGATACACTGCATATCCCATGGTACTTCTGTAATTATCCTTATCACTAGCCCAATCCGCATCTATGAAAGCATGTAAGTGTAGAGGTGAACTTTTACGAAGGAGTATACCATGATGCAAAGTGCCTTGTAGACAGCGTAGGAGTCGTTTCAAGGCTGACCAATGTTGTGATGTTGGGGCATGCATGAATTGGGCCAACTTGTTAACTATGAAGGCTGCATCCGGTCTAGTAAAAGATAAATATTTTAAGGCCCCTACAAGAGTTCGGTACTATGTTAGCGGTTCTACGAACATGTGACCGGAGTGGAGATGGACTTGCAATCACTCATATTTTCTTTGTGAAGGATGTCAGAAATATACTTCTTTTGAGAAAGAAGCATACCGTGTGGATGAGGTAAGACCTCAACACCAAGAAAGTAAGATAAAGGACCGAGATCTTTTAAAGAAAATTTGGCAGATAAGAGATTGATAAACCGAGAGATGAGAGTGGTGGATGGACCTGTAATGATAATGTCATCGACATAAAAAAGAATATATATAGGAACGGAGCCGACCGTAAGGGTAAAAGAGAAGAATATGAGATTGTTGATTTAAAACCATGAGAAAAAAGAAAGGATTTTAGTTCCTCATACCAGGCACGAGAGGCTTTTCTAAGACCATAGATTGCTTTGTGTAATTTTCATACATGAGTAGGAAAAAATGGGTTGATAAAACCCGAATGCTGAGCCATGAAAACTTCTTCATTTAGGTGCCGTTTGTTTTTTAAGACAAAAACTGTCTGCAATCTGATTTCATCTGATTTCATGTCTGCAACTGAAGATATGGTCTGAAGGTCTGCAATATGAAAATATAATACTGTTTGTTTTATAAACTGGGTATCGTCTGCACAAGCTGAAAATTAGTTACCTATCATACATATCACAGTAGATAGAAGTCATTTAACGTCTGTAGACTAGTAAAATAATTGGTGGTGGGCGGTGGACGGTGGTGGTGGCGTACGGTGGGTGGTGGTGATGGACGGTGATGGTGGTGGGTGGTGGACGGTGTTGGTGACGGATGGTAGGTGGGTGGTGGTGGTGGACGGTGGTGGTGGGTGGTGGCGGACGGTGGGTGGTGGTGGACGGTGGTGGTGGTGGCAGCGCATGATGGGTGGTGGTGGTGTTGGACATTGGGTGGTGGTTGGATGTTAAGAAGTGTGAAGATGTGTGAAGAAATTAAACAATAGTTTCTTTTTTAAGACCATAAAAGCAGTTTGCAGATCTTATTTAAAAAAAAAACAAACAGTCTTCAGAAGCTTATGTCTGCGTGCCCGCAGACATAAGCCTCCTGCAGATGTTATAAGCAAAAACAAACACTACCTTAATGTGCCTTGAAGAAAGGCATTATTAATGTCGAGTTGGTGCAAGGACTAGAGGTGAGAGACGGCTAGGGAGAGTACAAGACGATGAGTTGTGGGTTTGATAACCGGACTAAAAGTTTCTATGTGATCGATGCTTGGCCGTTGAGTGAAGCCTTTGGCACCTAAACGTACTTTTAATTGGTCAACTGATCCATCGGGTTTAAACTTAGTGGGATAGACCCATTTGAAACCGAAAAGGTTGGGAGAAAGTGTAGATGGGACTAGCGTCCAAGTGTGATTTCGTTCAAGAGCATCAAAGTCTTCCTGCATGACTCGACGCCAAGATGGGTGCTTTAATGCATGAGAAATAGTTGGTGGTTCAATGGGAACAGAGGGTGTGTTGGTGTATAGAACAAAATCTGAATTATGATAGCGAGAATTTGGTTTTGGTTTAGAACGAGTAATGGGTTTAGGAGGGTGGTAGTTGGTGGGTTGTGAAGAAGACAAAGTATTAATGTCTGGGATAGGTGAAGAAAGAGATTAAGATGTTGTGTTTGATGAATTAGGTGATAAAGGTGATGAAGAAATGACGTTATGTATGAAAGGGATGGATCACTATGTCTACTTTGATCATCAGATGAGTGAGAAAGAGGTGAAGCAATGGGTGGGATGGATAAATGTATGCTTGTGGCAGCAGAGGTAGTTGTAGGAGTAGGTACAAAATTTATAGGATTGGTGGAGATGTTAGGTTGTGAAATAGGTAAGATGATAGGTACCCAGTCATTTAGGTTGACTAAAGAGTTGGTAGTGGATTTTGTGAGTTGTTCAAAAGGAAACTCATGTTTAATAAAAACAACATGACGTGAAGACTAAATTTTGGAAGATATTGGATCAAAAGAATAATATGCACTTTGAGTTGGAGAGTATCCAACAAAATACAAGGACTGGATTTCGAATATAGTTTATGAGTGGAATAAGGCCTAAGCCATGGGTAACATATACATCCAAAACTACGGAGTTTAGTATAGTTTGGTTGTTTTTTATTTAATTTGAGAAAGGGAGATGAGTTGTTTAGAGTGGGTGTAGGTAGTCTGTTTATCAAATAGGCGGTTGTGGTGAACTCAAATGGCCAGAATGTTACAGGTAGTTTAGCATGAGATAAGAGAGTTAAACCAGTTTCAACAATATGTCGGTGTCGGCGTTCGGCATATCCATTATGTTCTAGGGTATGTGGTGGCGACGTGAGATGTGAGATACCACAAGAGTTTAAATTTGGTAAAAGTTTCACATGTTCACCTCGTTATCAGTGATTAATTATATGATTTTTCGCTCAAAGTAATTTTCAACTAGCTTTTGAAACTGAGTGAATGTGGAGAAGGAATCAGATGAAATGTTGAATTAATTTTGGTAGAAGATTCTTTCTTTTCCTAAAATACAAAACAGCTAAAATATGAAACGGGTCAAATGCCACCTGAAGTGTAGTCAAATGTTTAAAATGTCTTAAGTCATGTTTGTGTAAAAGAATTATCTTATTATTTAAATAATTTGGTTTTTGTAATTTAAGCGATTTATTATTTACGAAATGGAAAAAAAAAAGTTCCCCTCATAATTCCTACTTGTTTTGCCCCTTACTATTTAGCTGTTATTCGACTTCCTATATATGTACATGTATACATTCATACTTAAAATTTAACAAATCCTTTGTTTTTAATAATATTTATGTGAAGTTAATAAATTAAATAAAAGGTTATAAAGAAAAAAATCAAATTATTTCTTTAAATTATCTCCTATATGCAAGCAAAAGATATGAGATTATGAGATCATGGTGTCATGTCGTGCAATATGTTACAAAGCTTTTACCTAATAATTAAGAGTTTAAACGAAAGTTATCTTATTTTATATTTTTAAGTGTGACAATGTTTTTTTATTATATTCTATTTTTTAATAATGTTTTTATGATGAATGTATTTAATAAACGCTATACCTATGTTTTATTTAATAAATGGTTTACCTATGTTTATCATTCACTTTTATAAAATACTAAGTACATTATACAAAAACAATGTTACATTTAGAAGTTAATAAAAAACATTATCTACAAGAATGGAAACCATTTTTACATAAGTTAATATATATTTATTATAAAAAGATAAAAATATAACTTATGGTTGTTTTTTATTTTAAAAATTAAATTAAATATCATGTGTTAACAGTTACTAACGTGGTTTTTTTTTTCTTTTTTTGGTGTGTTGCTTCAATATAAGCTATGTCATTGTAACTTCCTTTTTTATCTGTTTCAACAATTTTCAACAAGTTTTCCCCTTCGTAGGTATGCAATGTTTAGACTCTTTTAGTATTTTACTTATACGGTTTCTTATATGTTTTTTTTCTTATGATTACACTTTTTGGTTGAATCCTCACATATCCTTTTTGAATGTAAACATGTCTTACGTTCTCAGATTATTTTAAGGTCTATTCGTGAATTGAAAGATTGGAGAATTTTGCATCTACTCTCAAAATTTCTTAAAGGTATGTACTTTATTTGTTTTATAATTGTTCCTACTATCTGTTTGCATTCTAAAAACATACATATGCTACATTATTGTGTGTTATATGTTTAGTTTGGTATGCGTTTTACATGTTTAATTTGTTTTTTTTTTCTGAAAGGCCACATGTTTAATTTGTTACTTATATTTGTTTATGTGTTTCACTCAGTTTGATAGATCATTTATCAAATGTATTTTTATAGTGTTATTATTTTATATTTAATGAAACTTTTTTTTGCAAACTAAATGTAATCAGACAATATGAAATACAAACAAAAAAACAACAAAAGCATTAATTTTTAAAATAAGCTTACCAGTAGTGTAGTGTTTCTGATATGTAACGACTGCAAATTATAGTCATTGAAATCCGTTCATCAAAATTGCATGTTGCTCATATTGGGTTGCCACTCTTAGTTCTTAAGTTTTTCTTGAACACTTGGCATCTTGTTCAGCATTTTCTCCTCAAATCTTTATCTTATTTTCTGAATCTTCACATGTAAAGTTCAAAATTAGTAACAAATACTATTTACATATCTCAAAATACCAGTTTAAATACTGTCAAATTGATTATCGGAACATATATTAAGAATAAGTTTCTTCAAACCGGCAAAAACAATAAACAAGAAACCCACCACGTAAAGTGTAATTTTGTACATGACTTTTTTTTGTGCATAACCCTTTGTGTAATAATAAGGTAACGCAATTTAGTCAACCTATAGCATTAACTAATCTGCATTTAAACGTTTGGTAGAAAAAAACTATAACAAAATAGAGAAATATACTTTATTTTTGAAAGTTTACATATAAAACACTCCTACCTTTTGAAGTTCTTTCATAACCTTTTTGAAACTTTTTTTGCAAGTTTTGCATCTGTGATCTTTCCGTTAGCCTGCACAATAACCTAACTTTATTAATCTCATACACCAATATAAAACAATTGAACATAAAAATATGTAAATAAAAATCACTTACACTAAATTCCGTACAATGATCGACTTCGCTGGCTTTCTTTAGTTTCTCTGAAGTATCCTTAACCAACTGACCAAAATAAAATCTTGTCTTGTGCCTATCAATTAATAACAATTAACAATTCATTAACCGCATTAACAATATTTTATCAATACTAATCACATAAACAATTTGACTTTAAGTGATGAAAATATGAAATCAAACCCTGATAACTATCAACTTTTTAATCATCAAACCCTAAAACATCAATAAACAACAAAAAGTAAATCAAAACAATCTAGACAATTAAAAATAAATCATACCTAGAAAGGAATCAAATTGGAGATTTCACCATGGTTATCGTGTTTGATCGACGGTGATTGAGTGGTGGCCAAGATGTCGGACGGCTGCTCGTCTGATTTGTTTGGAACGATAGTTCGATGTGCCACTGTTTGTGTGTTTAGACGGTTGACGTTTTTTAAATTAGAAAAAGGGTTTGAGAAGAAGACTAAAGTGGTTTGGGAAAAATGAGAAGTATTTTGTACGCAGATTGACCCTTTTCAATTTAAATAAAATTACAATTTTAACTTTTTAGTTTGATTTGAACTTGTGAATTTAAAAATATGCATCGTGAGGTGGAAGAGGAGTACAGGATAGTTGTGGAACCTAAACACTTTTCTGCTAGAGATTCACTTAATTCCGACCAAAAAATCGTGTATGATGAGATCACGGCACATGTGGATAATGATTGTCCAAGTTTGTTCTTTATAAATGGTCCAAGTGGAAGTGGAAAAACATTTGTGTACAAAGCCTTGCTTGCTCAAGTTCGTTCACGTGGTCTTATTGCTCTTGTAATAGCTTCATCAGGTGCTGCAACTAATGATATGCCAGGAGAAAGAACAACTCACTCTAGGTTCAAAATTCCCATTACTCTTTATAACAATTCAATGTGCAAGATCAAACATCAAAGTGAGACCGCTGAACTAATTAGGTCAGCTAAACTAATAATATGGGATGAAGCATCGATGACCAAATGACAGGTGGTAGAGGCAGTCGATCCTACATTGCAAGACATCATTGACGTTAGACTCCCATTTGGTGGAAAGATAATGGTTATGGGAGGTGATTTCAGACAGGTGTTGTCGGCTGTTAAACGCGCACTCGAACACAGATTGTAGATTCAAGTCTTCGAATGTCTCCTCTATGGTCCGTTACTAAAAATATGCGGCTGACCATAAATATGAGAGCATTAAATAGTCCTTGGTTTTCTAATTTTCTTTTAAGAGTTGGTGATGGAACTAAAGAATCGATCATAGGCAACTTTATCTGCATCCCTGATGACATGACAATTCTATTCGCTACTAAAGAAAATTCTATAAAGGAATTGTTCAATGCAATCTTTCCATCAATCGAAAACAATGTATATACTTCAAATTATATAGCATCTATAGAAATATTATCCACAAGAAATGAGAGTGTTGATGAGATTAACGATCAAATGTTGGACAATTTTCAAGGAGAGGAACATGTTTATTATAGTTTTGATGAAGTCGAGGACGATAAGCACCATTTCTATCCAACCGAGTTCTTAAATGCACTAAATGTTAATGGCTTGCCACCTCATAAACTTCGATTGAAAATTGGATGTCCAATAATATTATTACGGAATATCGATCCTTCACGTGGTCTATGTAATGGCACAACATTGATATGCAAAGGTATCCACCGTAATGCTATTGACGCAGAAATAGCTACCAGGCCCCATAGTGGGGAAAGAGTATTTTCTATAAGAATCCCTCTAAGTCTTTCTGAAGACGATAAGTTCCCATTTGAATTGATAAGAAAGCAGTTTCCCGTTCTTCTTTGCTTTTCGATGACAATAAATAAAGCTTAAGGTCAAACAATTCCGAACATTGGTGTTTATTTACCGGGTTCTGTATTTTCACATGGGTAACTTTATGTGGCGTTGTCTAGAGGGATATCACGCGAAAATACAAAGGTGCTAGTACATCCGCCAAAGATGTCGGAAAAGATGGAGTATACACCTAAAATGTTGTCTATCGGGAAATGCTACGCGAATGATGAACTATCAAAATGTAAAGATATTCCTTTTAATTCATTTTGCGCCTTTGGTTTTTATATTCTTAATTTATTTTGAATATGTGTTGATGTTATTTTACATGTCCCTCAATAAACAATGAGCGTATGCACAACAATTGGCTATTAAAAAAATTCAAATAAACCATATACATCGGAATCCTATTAAATAGTATATACTTTGACTTGTACAAAATAAAAACATTATGCATTCCATAACTTAAATAAATGTATTTTCTATATTTTATTAATCTATGCATTAATATAAAATACAAACAACATCAAACTTAATAAATTCTAACTCACTCGTGTATTAATTTAATGTTTTTTAAATCCATATCATTATTTTTTTATAAAGATAGATTAATTACATTAATGAGCGAGATAATTTAACCAACATAGTATGAGAAAATTAAGCTCGATATTCAAATATATGTCTCTATAGGTTATTGACCCGTGTACTACACGGGTGGAGAAAAAAATAGTCAACTAAACACACACACATATATATATATGACTTTAAATGCCTCATCTATGTATTAAGTATTAGATTTCTAATATATTTCAATTAATATGATAACATAATCTTGGCATAGTGCAAATAACATTAGTTTAAAAGTGTCAAACGAATTAAAAATCAAATACAAAAAATATTTTTACATGATTTAGATGGGTGTAAAGTTATTCCAACTCATCCAATCCTAACTTTGGTTTTAAGAAAAGGAGAGCAATGTAAACAATTTACAACTGAATACATTAATCTATTACTTTTTAGATGAATTCCTTCCACATGATTTTGTATTCCTATAACGTTTATTTAACCATCTGGCATACCACATAAGAATTATGCTAACAAAATTGGTCAGCATCTTTTGTTTTTACTCCACTATGCAAGGATTTTGTACAACAGAAATAAGCTCCATCTACATAATACATAATCATGTTAGATTTGCATATTAAGTTGTGTAACTTTTAAAAGATGGATCTTCATATAATATATTTCTAAAAAGAAACTATCCATAATATTTGTCAACCGTTTATTTGCATATTTAATCAAGTGAACTTTCCATAATGAAAACATCGATATGTAGAAATCGTTCAGTTTGAAACCGATTATGTAGAAACCGGTTTGGAACCGATTGAAACCATAGGCTCAGAACCAGTTTGCAATTTTCTCCGACAAAAGCAGTTCAAAACCGGTTAACCAAACTGAAACCGGTCAAACCCGAATCGAAACTGATCATAACCTGGTCAAGAAACCAGTTTCAACCCAAACCAAAACTGGTTATAAAGTGATTTTGACTTTTGTTAACCAAACCAAATCATTTTTAAACTAGTTTTTTGAGTTCTAAATATTTCAATGTAAAAACCAAACAATTTATTTATAACATACACAATAGTTATAACTAAAATTTTACATGTAGGAATTACTAGATTTCAAAAGGATAACAAATTCAAATATAGCTGTTAGGGAAAAAAAAAAGGTAACAGTGTCGTATTTGAGATCATATTTTAAAATTGTGCCAATATATTTTTGGTTATTTAGAATTGAAGGACCTATGATAAGTTGAAGATTGTATTGTTGTCCAAAACAAATAGATAACATTTACTATTAATAACAAATTGCAGCAATACGACTCATATATATATTTTTTTAATATTCAAATAATAAGTAACACATCAAAAATGGCAAATTGTTTTTATATATCAACTCATCTATGAGGATTTGTCATTAGAATCCGCATACGCTCTTGAAGCTTGCAAGCATAAAAAAAAGATATAAAATTAAGAAAAACGAAAACAGGCATTGTTATAACACAATAAAAGTAATGAAATAAAATAAAATAAAAAACTTTAATTATATCTAGTGTCGTTGTTTAATCCATTGACGTTTAGTTCAAATTCCAGTAAAGAAAGTCAAACTATCCCATAACTCAACTTTTACTGAACAGAGTCAAAATTGACACAATTTTTTGATTGTCATAATTCCAATGTGGCAAAGCTACAATCCTTTAGTCTACTTATTTATCTTTTTTTGCTAGAACTCATCTTACCGTTATTGTGTTTTGTAAAACTAAAATTGGTACTTATTGGCTTGTATAACTTATTCTCTTATTATCTTTCCAAAATATTTGACTTAGTTGCAAAATTCTTTTCGGCTAAATCTAGAGTTTGCTCACACAAATTGATTATTACCTATTTTGTGACTGCTAAAGAATGCAACCATTCAGTAGCAACGCATAGATCAAAGTTGCAAAAGAAATACGACAATTGTACATGACACTTTTTACATATGTGAAACATAGAAACATTGAAAATGAACTATAACATTAATTCTTCCTATCTCATTCAAGACATAATAGAAATTAAACTTACAAAATGATTAATTACCTCAAGAAATTTAATCTCATAATAACCGCCAAACCAGAAGCCGCTAATGGTAAACCTTGTACTATCTGTCCATATGCCTTTCTAGCAAACGAATCTGCTACACCAATCAGGTGATGGCTGAAAACGTAAAACTAATTAAGATGTATAATACATTAATAGTAGCAAATGCAAAAAACTAAAAGAATGGTTACATGATCTTGATATGCCTTCTTTTCCCCCTTTAGAAGCACATAATTGATGCATGAAAGAAAATAAATGAGTACTTAGAGTAAGGGGGGTTAACAAAAATCAAATGAAATCAAATAAATTACAACAGTAACAAAAATCAAAATAAAAAAAGGACTTATAGTGAAAATAGTGTTGTGTTAGTGCAATATTATATAGGGTGGTAAAGAACATCATATTTTTGTCAACTTTTTTAAATATAGAAGTTCTTTTAAAAGTTTTAACTTTATGATTAATATACATAAATTGTATTGAATTCAAATCAATAGTTGTAATTGTAATGGCGAAAGATATGTGATTTGTTAAATACATGTCCGAGATTATAGGCATAACATTAAAACCATTGAAAACTTAATGCCTTTCTTAAATATATGTACAAAAAGCTGAAAATATTAAACCAAGATTTAAGTCTTTATTTATTGTCTTTAAAACAAAATACAAACATAAATGGTTCCATCCAAAAAAAGAAATACAATTTAATTTTGAATTATTTAAATTCTAATAAAATCTAAGAAGACATGGTATATATGGAATCTATAGGAGTTGGCCAATAGAATGAAGACAAGTGTCCAAAATCCTTATTGATTTAATAGTATAGATAGATAGATTCAAACATTGTCATTTTAGAACTCAATTTTACTTATCTTCTATTAACACAATTCATCCACTTAGGAACTACAAAATTCACAAACGTGGAAATCTTCCTAACTATGTTGTCTTGTCTTTATATGTTGTCTTGTCTTTATATTAAGGTAATTAAAATCTACGTATTGATCGTATGAAACTCATACAATTATTTCGATGTAAGTTTGGAGTGAAAATATTTTTGTAATCATGAATTAATTGTCACAATGTTTGATTTTAGCTGTCTTTTCTTCATGTTTTTCAACATACTAAGTTAATCATTTTTATATAAAATAAATTAGGAATCTGTAATGGGCGAAAAGCAATAAAATTTGAAGCTTTGTCAGGTATGTATACTACATACTTATTACATTACTATTTTGATAAAAACATATTTAAGAGACTAAAACATTATTTTTTCAGTATCGAAACCTGCTATAAGAGATGTAACAATACAAGAGGCTAACACAAATAAACTCAACCTCCACTAATGTATCAACGAAAGCTACAGATCAACCTCCTTGTCAATCTATTGATAGCATTCTCATCGATTATGAATGATGGTTGAAAAACCAAGATGAGATAATTAGGATGTGCGAGAAGTATGATTAAAGTTTGTTATTGTTGTCTTACTTTATTGCACGTCATAATAGTTTATGGATTATGCAATTATTTTATTGCTACTTTTGATTTATTTCACATGTTTACAAAAAAAACTTATGAAAAAGATATACCACATTGATGCTACTAACTTGGAACTTTAATAAAAGTAAAAAAAATTATATAATAAAGTTTTGTAAAAATATTATATGAATAACTTAACTAACTCATGCACTATTATACATTATATCACGATTTGATTTATAAAGCAACATAAACGAGCATGCTGATGCAAAGTATCGTCCCCGCAGCATCGTGCGGGTCCCCGCAGCATCGTGCGGGCACTCTACTAGTACAGGGCCGGCTCTGAGAACGCAAAAAAAAAAAAAAAAAAAATATTGGGCCGAAGACGAAAATTTTTTTGAACCTTAAGTAAAAGTAGTATTTTATTGGGTCTAAATAATTTAATTTTGATATAGGTTTGCTTGGTTATAATTTAGGTTGTGTAAAAAACTTTTGTATAAAAACAGAATTAAGCATGTCTCAAATGAGACTAGAACACATAACCTTTTGGTTGGGAGTAATACCCATTTGCCACTAGATCAATCTAATGGTTATGTAATTGAGTTTAAACACTAAATATATACATACTGTTTTAATAAAAATACATATAATTAAAAAACGGGCCTAGCGGGGTGTTGGGCCGGCCACACCTTATGCTCGGCCATGTAATAGTGTAATTATATATATATATATATGGTAAGAATCCTAAGAGAACTATTGGCAAATTGAGAACTTTTAAAACCATTTTGGACCACTATAAAAAACCTCTAAAACATTATAAAACGAGAATTTTAAAAAAGTAAAAAAACCAAAATTCTTATATTTCATTCCGGTTTCATTAAAAAAAACACCAAATGTTTTTTTTTCTTTTTAATTCGTATTATGCCTATACATATATGTAGACTTTCATTTATTTTCTAGTTAAAAATATACACATATGTATATTATCGTTTACCTTAAATTATACATATGTGTATAGGAAAAAACATGTGTGTACATATTATACATATATGTATAACAAAAAAAACCGATTTTTTTCTTTTTAATTCTTATTATATCTATACACATATGTATACTTTTATTCAATCTCTAGTTACGTAATGTACACATATGTACATTATCATTTACCTTAAATTATACATATATGTATAGGAAAAAAACATGTTTGTATATATATGTACATATTATACATATATGTATAATTTAGTTAAACCAAGAATTTTTTTTACGTTGTTTTTAAGAAACCGGGATGATAAATAAGAACTTTGGTTTTTTTAATTTTTGTGTTTTTTTTTGTTTTATGGTTTTTTTTAGGTTTTTTTTGTGGTCCAAAATGGTTCTCAATTCCCAAAAAGTTCTCACATGATCCTGATCCTGATCCTGATCCTGATCCTGATCCTATATATATATGTGTGTGTGTGTGTACACCCCATGCTAACAATCGAGAGACAAGAATTTGAGCCATTCCATTACAGCCAACGAGACATACGCGAACCAGAGGATCTTGGTTTCTCCCACTCCATACCAAGAAAAGTGACCGAGATTTGCTTCAACCGTGGATTACATGATTACGTAAATTAATGTCATCGTTCTCATATGTTAAACATGTGAGTTAATAATGAATCTAGCATAAAAAGACGAGGTATATTTTACAACAGTCGAAACTTAAGGGGGTTAAATGAACAATACAATACAATTAATCTGACGTGTCCAGACCCTACCATCCTCCGCCAGGTTTCTCCTTCCGATTGGTGGAAACACTCGTCTTCCACGTAACGAAAATCTCCGGTCAGCGGTCAGTTGTTTAAATCACAGTTTACGGAAGAAGTGAGTGTTTGAGTGTGTGTAGGTTTACGCCGGCCGGAGATTATAACTGAAGATGACGGTGGCGTTGCGACGGTTGATCTTTGCCGTGACTCTGTTCGTCGGTCTATTATCATTTGCTCATTCTATTCCTGATAAATGCAGAGCTTGTAATGCCGTAGCTGTAAGTAAACAGTAATCAATTACAATTCGTTCGTTTTAGGTTTAGAAATTGTCCGATCTGGTTCTTATTTCGTATCTGGTTATTGCTTTTGGTAGTATTTTATTGATTTTGTGATTGGAGAAATTGTATGAATCCTTACAGCACAAAATGCACAAATATTAACAAATTAGTTTTGCAAAATTATTATTAATGAACTTTTATTTGCTCAGCTTAAGGTAAAAAATACTTAATACTTGGTAATGTCATGAGGTAGGTTAGGTAATGTTAAAACTTAGACACAAGTGACTAGTAGATTTAACTTTTTGGTAATACTCGTAACGAAAATAGAAGTATCTGAATGTTTATTAAATAGTCTTTAATTACTGATTAGACTAGGCTCAAGCTCGCCTCGCTTGACTTACCATCACTTGAGCTTGGCCTGTTTTGAGCTCTTTTTCTAAAGCTCGAGCTCGACTCTGGAATCAAAATTTTCAAGGTCAAGCTCGGCTCAAGCTTGGCTCATTTACTATTTATTGATTAATTCATATACATTTTTAATTATATTTATGTGTTTTGGTAAAAACCTTAATGAGCCTAAGCTCAGCTCGAGCTCGTGTGCGGTACCTTAAACGAGCCAAAGCTTGGCCCTACTTGGATTTGTAGTGTCAAATTAGTACATATAGAAGTACAAAAGAGTTGAAACTTAAAAATACGCTAGGCTTGTTAAGGCTCGATGTGCCTAAATGATCTTCCCATACAAAGATTGAGCTCGGGCCCGATATCTAAACAAACTTTAATTGAGGCTTGGGATCAGCTCGGGCTGATAAGCTGGGCTCATATCGAGCCTTTTATCAATTTGATCTTGAGTAGCTCGTGAGCGGCTCTGCTCGTTTACACCCCTATCTGTAATTCGTTCTAGCAATCTGTAACTAGATTTTGCGTGAATTGAGCATATGTACCCTATAAGGCTATAATACAAATTTTAAATTGACTGACTGGTGAGGTTTTTGGTTGAAGATTGATGAAGAGATGTACTGTTTAGAATTAAAATTAGGTTCCACAATTTGTTTTGTTAAGAACAAAGCTTGTTGTAGGTGCCATAATGTGAACTTTAACTTTTATCCACTGGAAGTTGAATTTTAATACATGCACATTCTCAGTGACACACCTTCTTAAGTGAGCTTTTATGATAAAAATTTGAATTGATCAACTGGTTTTAAATTTTGCAGGAGGAGCTGGAACACGAAATGATAAAGGTATGGCTTTCTGCTTTCTTTCAAATGCATGATTTCATTCCCGCATCATACTTTATGAAGAATTTATAACATAAATCCGATGAACTTTCTATTATTATTAATTTTTATGTTTGTACTTTCCAGGAGAAACCAAAAAACCATCTGGACTTGAGAAACCGATTGGATTCCAAAGGTCAACGCCAAGGAAAAGTGATAGATTACAAGTAATATTCATAATTACCACTCTTTATTAAAGCGGGAACTTTTGCAGTGATCAGATGAATCCAAATCTGTTTTCTAAAGTAACTAACTTTTGTTATTCAGAGTCAGTGAGCTCAGAGTGGTTGACCTCCTGGATGGGCTTTGTGATAAGATGCAAGACTATACTCTTCAGAAGGTGTGCGTTTAAACATATCATATATTTAATACTAGATTTTATCCCCCGTATTACGGGGGTTATTTTACATTATTCGTTTTTAATATTTATATATGTATATTTGGATTTTAATTTTATTTATTGTAAGAAAGTTAATAATTAATATAGTTTGATGATAAAATGGTTTCACAAATAAATTATTTTGTTATAATCCGGTTTAAAAGCTATCTGGGTTTGGTGATACCCATTACCCGTTTATTTTCTTTATTATAAAATTGTTTCTTAATTATAAATAATATCTTTTTTTAAATAAAATAGGATATTAATTTTAGTATATCCCTATTTTATAGGATTTTCATATCAAATATTTTATGAGATTAATTTTTAATATAATGAGATGTTATAACCCGTTTAAGAGCTATCTGGGTTTGGTGAGACCTTTACCTGTGAATTCGGGTCAAATGCGTGAGAAACCTTCATTTACAAATAAAGCAATCTGATGGCTTGAGAGAATGATTGTTTTACATTTTTCGTTTTTTAATATTTATTTTTTGGATTTTAATTTTCTTTATTCTAAGAAAGTTAATAATATATTTAGGGTTTGATGATGAAAGGGTTTCATAAATAAATGATATGTTATAACCTGTTTAAAAGCTATATGGATTTGGTGACCCATGACCCGCTAATGTTTTTTACTATAAAATTGTTTATTAATTATAAATAATATTTTTTTCTTTTTAAATTGGATATTAAATTTTAGTATATCCCTATTTTATAGGATTTTCATATCAAATAATTGGTAAGATTAATTTAATTTAATGAGATGTTATAACCCGTTTAAGAGCTATCTGGTTTTGGTAAGACCCATACCCATGAATTTGGGTTAAATCAATGAGAGACCTCTATTTAAAAATCAAGCAATCTGGTGGCTTCCATAAAAGAGGAGAGCGACCACATCGCGACACGTAGGATTTTAGGGGTTTCGTTTATATATATTATAGATTAATAATATTAATTAATTTATTAATAACTGCTTTAACATATATATCTGATATCAATAATGAAGCTTTGTGATCATATATGCAGGTAGATTCAAATAAAAGAATATGGATGAAAGTGGATGACTGGGATAACATCACTAGCAGTATGTATTGGTGAAATTTCTTTCAGTAAGCTTTTCTTATACAGTTATAATTTAGCTTAACAGGGCTCTATTATCCCTAGTGACTAAACCAACATGATTGTTTATGTAAATGCTTTATTTATTTTACAAAAAGGCCTTTTCTTGTGTAAGTTTTCATTTCCTTTTCCAGATAAGCAAGAATTGCGTGCTTACTCAAAGGAGATATCCTCTTATTGTGGAAGGTGAGATATGAAATCAATTCACCATAACATATTCAATCTTGTATGTTGTTTACTTGTAAAAATATACCAACATGTTTAATTTGTTTTGTATACCTGTTCCAGATTACTTGAGGAAACCGAAGATGACGTGAGTCGATGCTCTCTCCAACTTGTTTTATGATTGAATTTTGAATTAATTTAGCATCTTTTTTGAAGTAAATTTTGAACAAAAGATGTTGCGTGTCAATATGGTCCGGACGATATTCAAAACTTATCCAGACTCATTTTGACCCGTCACCTCAACATGTCTTGACCTGGAACATAATATTATTTTTTTTCTTTTGTGCTTACTTGTCTGTTGTGGTATTTAACTGCAGCTGGCAGAATTGATAATGAAAGGATCAGTTAAAGTAGGAGATGTGAGCAAAGTTTTATGTCACGACCTTAGCAAACATTGCAACTCATCCTCAAGGTATATTTAAATCTTTTGGTGATTGGGTTCAGTTTATACTTGATTATTTTGTTTCATAAAATGATTTATGCACTAAAAATACACTTTGGATGATTTTTAAATCTTTTTATGATAACAATGGCTCGTTTGTCTGCAGTCATAAGCATGAGTCAAGCCACGATGAAGAAGATGATGAAGTTCATGGAGAACTTTGAGAACTTGTGATCATGAAATGGTACGAATTGCTTGCGAAGATGCGAAGCTAAAGAACACTTAGGAATTACAATACACATTTTGTAAGCTTTGAGCCCATTGTACGAGTTCGATATATGAACAACTTAGACCGAAAACAGGGTACATCTTTTTGTAGTCTTCGTATTTTAATTAATTGATTCCAGCTGAGTATCCTAAATTTGGTGCATGACACATTCCAAGCCACAAAAACATGTGTTGATACACCAGGTGATAATTAGGTTTTTGATTGTCATGCATAACTTGTTTTAACACACAGGTTGTGTTTGGTTTGATGTGTTTGATTAAACAGGTCAACTTACGAAAACTCACCAACAGAACTAGGCTCGAGCTTGGCTTGGTTTCGAGCTCTAATTCTAGAGCTCGAGCTAGGCTCCCGAGTAGTTTTTCAAACTTGAGTTTGGCTTGTTTATACTTTATTAATTAATTTTATACATTTTCAATTATTTTTTATATATATTGTATTTATTTTTTGTTATATCATAATATAGTTTTGTAGTTATTTTTTTTTTTGCATACATATTATATAAGTTATGTTTAATATATTAAACAGAAATACAAGTTATATAAATATTGGTTCACGAATCAACTCAAGCTCAATAGGTGAAGCTCGGGCTCGAGCTCATTTATTAAACAACTCCACTCGATTCGAGCTTTTAGCGAGTTGATTTAGAGTAGCACATGGTTGGGGCTTGGCCAGTTAGTTGGCCTGGCTCATTTATTACAGCTTGACTATCCCCATTCACAAGCAAACCTCACATTTCTTTATTGTAAAACTAATATCTATCTCTTTCACCTACCCACCCTAATCAAACCCAAACTTTTCACTCATTAGAGACCCAATCTTTACTATTTTTTATAAAATATATATTAAATCGGTTAATGTCAGATTTTTTAGACAATAAGTTTTATCCAAAAAAAAATCTTATGAAACAATAGAAAGTTGATTAGTGTCGGATAATATAAATCGGTAATGATTAATATTTATTTTATATTAAAAATATATTTTTTGTACAAACTCTGTTTTAATAAAGTTTATACCGGTGTGTTTGAAAAAAAAACTTGGACATGACTGTCATTTTAGATTTTTTTTTAACTTAGTTATTAAAAATTATTAAAAAAATCTATATTATAATTAAAACTAACTGGTGTGAAAGAAAAAGGAAAAAAAAGTCCATAGAAATGTTGGCATGAAAGAGGTTTGCAAACTAGTTTGGTGATTCGAAAAGTTTGCTCAATATTTTTGATCTTTTAATTTTTACTTTTCCAAATAGTGAAACAACCCATGCATGTTTTGTTAATGGCAGCCGTTTAAAAGTTGAAACGTTTAGATAAAATGTAAATACTTTACGTTAAAGTTACTCTATTTTAGGTATATTTGGGTTATGGTAGATTTTTTAACACAAACAAGTTAAGGAGTTGTGTTCAAGTTAAACATTTCAATCCGTCAACCAGACACGATTGATTCCTCTATTTGATACCGCATATTTTCCCAAAACGAGTACAAAAAAATGCAATAATTTCCATCATATTTCCCCAAAACAACTACACACATTATAAACACAAAGTTTCACAAATTACCATCTAAAGCACCCTTAACAAAGTTTAACCCTTCTAAACAAACACTCCTATGTCCCATATGAGATTGAATCTCAATCCAAGGTGGTGGATCTGGTGAAAAACATACCACAATCACCGTAAAATTGTCACACGTATTCCGTTTAAGTGCTTCACGAACGAGCTCTCTCGAGCATCTTTCTGGGTCATTATGAATCATCAACTCTTTTCGGGCTATCGTCACGGCACACTGACTGCTCATAACATCCCACAACCCATCACATCCCATTATTAGAAACTCATCATCTTCCATCAATAATATTTCTTGCAACTCTGGGTCCGCACTTAACGGGCAAGCAGACCCTTTTGGGCCTTTCATGTGCCAATCACCGAGAGTTCAGGACACTGATAATTGACCGTTTAAGTAACCATCATAAATTACACCGCCGAGCTGTTCGATTCTATGCTTTTCTGATATACTGTTCGGTTTGTGGTCGTTTGATAATTCTATTGCTTTGCCAATTTTTTTTCAAGCCCAAATGGCAAAACCGAACGAAACCCAAATCGGGAAAATCGAAACGAAGGGTGTTCAAAAACTCAAAAATCCGAAATTTTGGTTTTTGGTTCGGTTTGAGCATAAAACCAACCCCTAATATGAACGAGTGGAAAGTCACCCAAAATGAATTCTCAATGCATAAAGTTTCTGTTATATTCAAAGAAAAACTAGATTGTAACTAAATCCTTGACCGGGCATGTATGAAAACAAGAAGAGGCTCACCTACCTTCCAAATACAAGACTGGTCAATGCAGTGGTCCCTGAAGATATATCAACATTACTATTTTCTGCGAACGCTTGATCGGCTTTTACGTATGCATTTCTTATCGCCTTCTTCAAGCACCCCGGGAACTGCGGTTCCTCGGTTATGAACTTCAATATGTTCTTTCTAACATACATTGCAGCATCCGTTCCGCCATGCCCATCAAAAACCTGTTCACGTCATATCACAGCCGTTAATTTTTTAAGATATATATATATATACCAAAATAATTAAAAATCAGAACCATTAGATTTATTTTTATATACATACTCCATAGAATGCTCCGAGTGGAGGTAAACCTTCTACCGTGTCTAAATGTTCTAGAAGGTTGTCTACACATAAATGTTCATCTTCCATGCATTACTTTGGCCCTTTTTCGGCACAACTTCCTGATCGAATCATCAACGGAATATATTCAGATTCCTCAATAATCCCAAGGTCAAAGTCCTAACATTTACTTACGAAAAGTCAATAAATGATAGCAAACAAGCATAATTACATGTTTCAATCAAGTTTCAAAACTAAAATCTAGGCCTGCAACTTTATAAGAAGCAAACAAACACGAACGGAGTATGCACTATACGTTGGCTTACATTAAACTGTACAACTGTGTTTATTTATGTTCGTTCGTTAACAATATAAACATACTGTTCATGAATGTAAGCGAACAACATAACTAAGCTAAAACCAATTAAAAGTAAATGTGAACAACAATCATGTGTTGGGCCTAAAAAGTTATTAAAACTAGACTAAATAGTAATGGGCTTACAAAATTTAAATGAATATATCACAGACCGTAATCAAATCAAACGTAAGCTAACGAACGTAAATGAGCAAACTTGAACAAATGTAAACTAAGGAAAGTAAATGAAAGAACATAAATGAATTTAAACGAACAAACATAAACAAACGTTCACAAAATGAATGAACAAGACATGTGATCATGTTCGTTCAATTTATTAAATTGACAGTTTTGGTTCGTTTACACGCCTACTGAAATCATTTATATACCAGATTTGCAGGAGGCAGCGCGCACATGCTACGGCGAACAACCGACAAATGTCTTGGCGGTTTCTCAACCTCCGGGTCTGAATTCTTTGATCTTTCTTCTTCTCCAGAAGAAATATTATTATAAAAATCGTCTTCTACAATCACACAAGATGGTGAAAAACCATTGTCAGCAGCCATACTTAAACACCAAATAAATATATACTAAAATAAAACAAAACCCACAAAATTCTGCCCAATAGTAATCAAAACAACTTCATCTTTCTCTTTAATTTCATTGCAGGTTCAGTAATCTGCACAAAACCCCTGATCATTTCTTGATTTACATGAAAACCCATTAAAAAGTCTTGATTTTGAATCGATTCAATTGGGTACGAATGCAATCGATGACTATAATTAGAAGAAGACTGTGATGGTTTTGTTGGTGTCAAATGTCACCCAATTTTGGAAACCCTTGAAACCACTGCTTGAAGTGGTAATAAGCAAGAAAGGGTAAATTTGCCAAAAGGGTGTTTATTTATGAAATGACTAGTTACATTTGCACCCCCCCTATATTCATGAATAATTCTTTAACACCCCCATTCACTAACAAATTCTCAATTAGTGGTTAGATGTTTTAGTTTTTTAAATCGAAAAACTGAATTTTAATCATTCAAACTTCGAGCTATTGGCTGGTGTTAATCCTGATTAAAGAAATGTATAGTCCTAACTTTCAATATATTTTCTTTTATCAAGTTTTTTTTCTAAGGAAGTCGAACTTAATTAGGTTTGATGAGGTGGATAATAGTGGGCCCCACCATCTATTTTTGGTTAGATTATTTTGGCGTGGTGGGACCCACTATCATCAACATTATCAGAACTAAGTTAGACATCGTTAGGAAAAAAAAAACTTAGTGAAAGAAAATAAGTTGAAAGTTGGGGCTGTTCTCATGCAATTCTTAAGTTGAAATTAGTGTCGGCTAATAGGTCAAAGTTTGGAAAACTCCGGACATTTTTTTTGAAGACTCAAGGCGTTAATTATTAGGACGAAGATATATTGATACCGTAAAAATCTTTCGCCGTGTTGGATTAAGTAAGAGCATAAGATTGCCATCAACTTTATTTGTGCATTATGTTTGTCCATGCAACGCTTTGAATTTAACTAGAAAAAATACATTTATAATCAGTGGTGGACCCGGACATTTAAGTCAGTGGGGGAAAATATAACAAAATAAAATATATATGGCAATTGTCCTCTAAGTATTTCATTAATACGATACTTTCTCCGTAACTCATCTCTTTGATCTGTGTAATAATCCAAAATTCTTTTTTTACATATCGGTATCCCAAGTAAGATTATCTAGATAAACTAAACTAGGTCCAGATATTGGTTTAAAAAAATTTCCATAGCACTCATAAAAAAATCAAGCAATAAAAGGTCAAAAACCAAACAATATTCAGTGTAAACTATAAAATAACTTCATTTTCATAATATTCAAGCAAATGAGCAACAAAAAAAATTAAAATTAACAATATGAATTAAAACTTCTAAGTTTTAACAATTAACGGTTGCATATGAAACATTACCAAAAACAAAGAAATAAAGCATCAATAAGCCAATGGTATATTATATTAATATATAAGATATAGAAATCAAGAAGGATTGCGAGTTAAGACAATACATACGATCTGGTTTCCTTTTTTTCGTTTCTATAAAAATGTATATATGAACCTGATTTGATTGGAACTTGGATGGTCGCTTGAAAAGCTTGAACCGTATGCCGTGTTCTTCGTTTAAGAATTAGGATCTTATTATTTTAGGGGTTTCTTTTAATTGTATCAATACCTATTAGCAAATATGAAATGTAGGAGTGGGCTTGCTCATTTTATTGGGATGGGCTAAGACTTCGGAGAAAGAGTAAGGGGCCGAATAAAAAGACTCAAGGGTGCTTCAAATTTCTTTAACCAAAATTAACACTAAAATTTGTAATACATATACGGTCCACACAAAAATTGAGTGGGTGACTAACCCCCACTCACCAATACTTTCATCCGCCATTGTTTATAATAAACGATGTTACGTTTTTTATATGCGTTTTATTTGTATGTTGTGACTATCTTATAACAATAATATGTGTATGCGTGTTTTAAGATTTATATGTATGTATATTGGATGTTCAAATTTAATTTGAAAATGTTAAAAAAATGATAATTATAATATTATTGTTTTAAAATTAATTAAGTTGAGCGGTGTTTTTATATACATTTTCTATAGCTCCATTCCTCTTAGTGGGATAACATCTTTGTTTTAGACATATTAATTTCTTTGACGTCTCATTCTTCACTCATTGTGGATTTGATGAATTTGTTTGATTGTGGGATTTAGTAGGGGTGTTCAGCGATCGGTTTAAAACCGTGAAACGCCCAAGCCGGTCATCGGTTTGGCTTTGCGGTTGGTTTTTTTTTTGACATTCGGTCGGTCAGCTTCAAAATTTTTAAACCGTAATGAACGGTTTGGCTTGCGGTTTTTATTGAAAACCGGCCGTAAAAAACCGGACCGGACCGTAGGATTTATTTATATATAAATTTTATTAATTTATATTAGATTTATATAATTATTTATAATATATCATATGCTTTAAAAATCGGGCTTCTTGTCTTAGCCCACTATAAAATGCTAGTGTGTAATTTAGCCCAACTTTACTAAAAGTCCCGTATCCCGTCAACTTTTATTAAGATTTTGTGTATTTTGACCACATGTTTTAGGCTTAAATTCTGGACAATATGATTAGGTATGAGGAACTTGCATTTTGGTTATTCTATTTTTGGACAGCTTGAAATTTGAACTTGTGAATTAGAGTTTAAGTTTTTGACAATTTCATATTAAAGCCTAAACCGTGAAACCGGCCGGAGCCAAACCGTTAGTAACGGTTCGGTTCGGTTTTTATTTTCAACGGTTTGGCTTCGGTTTTTGATTAGCAAAAACCGTACTAACGGTTTGGCTTACGGTTTGACACAAAAACCATCAAAACCGGACCGTGAACACCCCTAGGATTTAGTGATGAACATGCTATATATATATATATATATTTTTATATAAATATTATTATGAAGATGATGGATTTGTTTAGATTTGGATTATGAATTTTGTTGTTGGACTAAGATGATAAGGATGCTTACTTTTTGTAACATCCTAAAATTTTAATGATGAATAAAGGAAGTTATGTTTAGTGATTTCGCGTAATTGATTAATGTCGGGGAAGGAGCGGGTCTTGGACTTGGATTAGTTGAGATGGGTTAAATGAGAATGGGATTTCAGGGATATAAATACCCCCAAAATCCCAAAATATCTTCATTTTCCCCCACTCTCCTAAACACACACATACACACACACCAAGCACACCCAAAACCGCCGCCGGCCGGGCCGAGAAAGAAGGAAGGATCGAGCGAGGTCCGGGTAAGAGAGAAAGATTAGTGGTGATACCAAGATAAACGAGATCCAAACAAGCTCAAAAGGTATGATTCTTGATCTTGGAAGTTTAAAGATCCGAGCTTTTAGTGTATAAACGACCGAAAATGGTCGGGAAGTGTAGTGGGTGGTATTGAACCTTAACAAGGGTGTTAAAATCGCCCGAAATGTTGATCAGAAACCGAAACAGCGGACATCTGGGCAACTTCGCCTTCATCTAGGCAACTTCGCCTTCAAGCGATGAACTTCGCCTGCAAGCTAAGTTCGCCTGATGAACTTCGCCTGCAAGCTAAGTTCGCCTGATGACAGGTTCGCCTGAGGTTTAAGTTCGCCTGATGACAGGTTCGCCTGAGGTTTAAGTTCGCCTGATGATAAGTTCGCCTGAGGTTTAACTTCGCCTAAAGCTAAGTTCGCCTGAGGTTTAACTTCGCCTAAAGCTAAGTTCGCCTGAGGTTTAACTTCGCCTAAAGCCAAGTTCGTTTTGAAAATAAATTTAAAATCTAATGAAAAATGTGTTAAGACAGTTAATGGAAATAAAATTTTTCCAAGCTGACCTGGCAGCTCGACCCCAGCCAGGGGCTCTGCCCCTTGGACCCTGCTAGGGGCTGCCGCCCCTAGACCCCGCTGCCAGGGGCGCTGCCCCCGGACCCCCGTTCGTTGTGGGTCACATAAAGATAGAGATACATTATGAGAAGTGATAGTTAATTGATACGTATACTTGTTATACAGTCAGCCGTGCACAACTGAAGAAAGGGATTACGATTAACGGTGAACGTAACCGTGTTCAGGTGAGTTCTAGCCCCATTTATGTGTTATGTTTTCGGGGCTGTGTGCATACTCAATATGTTTGTTAATACGCTTATCCTAAGAGATAAGTGTATGCCTTATGTGAATGATATGATATGTATGAATGATTGCTTGATGGTACGTGAACGATCTTCGGATATTGCACGTACTGTCAGGTTGTAACGCTATGTGTAAGGTAAGTATGATATGTATGTTTATGTGTATGAACGTGATAAAGATAATAAAAGAAAGAAATGATAATGTATGGTTGTATGGTTACGGAAAGGGTACCGAGCCCTAATAATACTCGAGGTATGATGTATGGTTGTATGGTAACTAAGAGGGAATCGAACCCTACTAATATTCGAGAACTAGGGAACCGAACCCTACTAATATTCGAGGAAAGAGGGTACCGAGCCCTAATAATACTCGAGGAAGGAGGGTACCGAGCCCTAATAATACTCGAGGAAAGAGGGTACCGAGCCCTAATAATACTCGAGGAAAGAGGGTACCGAGCCCTAATAATACTCGAGGAAAGAGGGTACCGAGCCCTAATAATACTCGAGGAATGTAGGGCGTAATGCTCTTTATAACATAAGATATGAAAGTAAGTTAACACAAAAGAAAGTAAGAAAGTATGAAAGTAAGAAAGTATGAAAGTAAGAAAGTATGAATGAAAGAATATAATGTTATGTGAATGGCATGATTATGTGATTATCTAGAACTCACTCAGCGTAGCTGACTTTTAGTATGCACGCAGGTGAGTAGGATGAGGCAGCTCGCTTGAGGAGACACATGGCACTGAACAAGAGTCTGGCATCTGAAGACTTATGATGTTTTAATTTTAATGTTTTAATGTGAAAGACAAAGGATGTTTCGAGACAAGTTATGAAATATTGTAATGTTTTATGAAAGTTTTATATTCCGCGTAAATGTTTTAATTAACTCTGATATTTAGAACTGTGTTTATGAGTAAATCCAACACGAAAGTAGGGTTACCGGTAACGGGGCCTTACAAGTTGGTATCAGAGCAAAGTTCGAGAGATTTAAGCATCCTACATGCTTAGACTCGAACAGAGTATGGGATATAAGTAAGAAATGAAAGAAGATGCCAGTTCAAGAATGCCATGTGTTGCTCAAGCAAGATCAGTAAAGGTAAGGTGTATGATTAAATGATATATGTTAATGAGAAAGGAAAGATATGTGAGCGGCAGGGATATGAATAATTGATTGTTTAATTTGACAAACTGCTTAAGTATAACCCGCACAAATAGACTCATAAAGGGAAGTGTATAGGACACGGAAAGTAACGTGATCAGCTAATCACAACTGGCCACTGTTATTACCTGTTAGCCTTACTATCCTTGTACTAAATAGTTCCTTGCGTGATGATGTTTGTGTTTTCCCCTTTAGAATACTGATGGCTGGAGCTGGAGAATTTGTTGAAACTGGGGGTCGCACTGGACGTCGTGGCAGGCCTCGTCTTGTCTGGCAACCTTCGGTAGAAGAAGCTTCCCACACCGAAGTTGAAGGAAGCGCAGCTGGAGGAGACCAGAACAACAACGAAGAAGTTCAACTTAGCCCCGCAGTTCAAGCAGCCATCGTTCAGGCTGTAGTTGCTGCTGTGAAGAACCTGAATCCCGAAGGATCTGCTGGAAGCCGTGAGCGAACTGCTGAAGGGGCGGGTGGTGATGGTAGAAAGAATGGGGAAGGTGAAAGAGAGGCCTCGAGTGGGGATAGGTCTGTGAAAGATGATGATAGGAAGAGGGGCCGAGGCGGTTGCAACTATAAGTCCTTCAAAGGTTGTGACCCGCCAAAGCTGACCGGGTTGGGAGACGCAATCGCTACTCTCCAATGGATAACCGCTATGGACAAGGTTATCCGCATTAGCGAATGCCGTCCCGACCAAGCTGTGGGTTATGCTACTCAGTCTTTTGTAGATGAGGCTATGTATTGGTGGGAGAGTGTGGAGCAGAGGAAGACCAGTGAAGAGATCAAAGAGATGAAGTGGGATGATCTGAAGGAGTTAGTGATGATAAAGTTCTGTGCTGACGCCGAGGTTGAAAGGGCGGAGATGAAATTCTTAAACTTGAAAGCTGGGACAATGACACATCGTGAGTACACCACCGAGTTCAATCGAATGTCTAGGTTGGTGCCCGATATGGTCGACACTGAGGCTAAAAGGATCAAGTGTTATGTGAGGGGATTACCACAGAGAGTTCGCATGTTAGTCAGAACAAGTAAACCTACTACTTTCGATTCTGCTGTCGAACTCGCAGAAATGGTTTATGCAGACTTGGTTGCGGATGATGTGGTGGTGGGAGATGAGAAGAAAGAGAAGAAATGGGTCGCTCCTGCTAAAAGACCCGGTACCCAGATGTGGAACCCTAAGAACAAACAGCCGAGAGTTTGGGAGAACAGGTCGTGCAAGACTTGTGGCAAGGCGCACAGTGGTGAGTGTAGGTGGGGAAAGGGTTCGGATACATGTCATAAGTGTGGAAAGATACATGCCGGAGGATGTAGACTTGGGTCGAATGTTTGCTACAAGTGTGGGAAGGCAGGTCATTATGCTCATGAGTGCAGTTCTAAGCCTGCATGCTACAAGTGTGGTAAGATGGGTCATTTTGCTAGGGAGTGTACCGAGAGTGAAGCTGGAGGTAGTAGAAGGAAGGATGCCGATCAAGCTGGGCCAAGAACTAGAGCCTACATGCTGACCCAAGAACAAGCCAAGCAGATTCCGGATGTTGTCACAGGTACGTTTCTAGTGAACGGTGTTTCCGCTACTGTATTATTTGATTCGGGCGCAAACAAAAGTTTCGTAGCCACACCATTTAGTAAACTAGCTAAAATGAAATGTCGCCGAGTGTCTGAGACCCTTATAGTAGAAACCGCTAGTGACACTTCGGTTAAAATAATGAAAATGGTTAAGGACTGTAGGATAGAATTGGAGGGACATGAGTTCCCTGTTACATTGTACGTTATGACCTTGGGAGGGTTCGATGTGGTTTTGGGAATGGATTGGTTGTCTGAGTTTGAGGCTCAGATAGTATGTAAGAGTAGGATTATAAAGTTAAAGTCATTGGATGGTAGCGCGGTAACGGTCTATGGTGATAAGGAAAGTTCTGGGCTTAATGTCATTTCGATGATGAAAGCCGAGGGTTTGCTAAGGCGAGGGTGTTGTGCCTACCTGGCGTATGTCGTCAACGCTACGGCCGAGACGAAAGAAATGAAAGATGTTCCTATTGTGCGCGACTACCCAGAAGTATTCCCTGAGGATCTTCCGGAGTTGCCACCAGAGCGAGAGATAGAATTTCAGATAGATTTAATACCAGGAGCCCAACCTGTCGCGAAAGCGCCTTACCGTCTAGCACCGTCCGAGATGAAAGAATTGATGTCACAACTGCAAGAACTCCTCGAAAAGGGTTTCATAAGACCGAGTGTTTCCCCGTGGGGCGCACCAGTTTTGTTCGTGAAAAAGAAGGATGGAAGTATGAGAATGTGCATAGATTATCGTGAATTGAATAAGCTTACGGTAAAGAATAGATATCCTTTGCCACGGATTGATGATCTGTTTGACCAACTGCAAGGTTCAAGTTGGTTCTCACGAATAGATCTCAGATCAGGCTACCATCAGCTGAAGGTGAAAGAGGTAGACATCCCTAAAACAGCGTTCCGAACGCGGTATGGACACTACGAGTTCCTCGTAATGTCATTCGGTCTAACAAATGCTCCTGCAGCATTTATGGACATGATGAATAGGGTGTGTCGGCCGATGTTGGATAAGTCGGTTATCGTCTTCATTGACGATATATTGATTTATTCAAAGAGTGAGTCTGACCATGCCGAGCATCTGAGAGAGGTATTGGAAGTTCTGAAGAAAGAAAGGTTGTACGCCAAGTTTTCGAAGTGCGCGTTCTGGTTAAGAGAAGTGCAATTTTTAGGTCATGTGGTTAATCCGGAGGGGATTACCGTGGACCCAGCTAAGATTGAAGCGATAACGAATTGGAAGACTCCGCAGAATCCGACTGATATACGAAGCTTCCTAGGGTTAGCTGGCTACTATAGAAGATTCATCGAAGGTTTCTCCAAGATAGCCGCACCGCTGACCGATATGACCCGAAAGTCGATAGTATTCAGTTGGGGAAAGTTTCAGGAAGAAGCCTTTGAAGAATTGAAGAAGAGACTCACGCAAGCTCCAATCCTTACTCTACCCGATGGTGACGAGGATTTCGTTGTTTGTGCTGATGCTTCGCATCAAGGATTAGGTTGCGTGTTGATGCAACGAGGGAAGGTGATAGCTTACGCGTCTAGACAGTTGAAGGTCCATGAAAGTACTTATCCGACGCACGATTTGGAGTTAGCAGCTGTAGTGCATGCTCTTAAGATATGGAGGCATTATCTGTACGGTACTAAGTGCACTATCTATACAGATCATAAGAGTTTAAAGTACTTCTTCGAGCAGAAGGAATTGAACATGAGGCAGAGAAGATGGTTAGAATTGATAAAGGATTACGACTGTGAGATTAAGTATTACCCCGGTAAAGCTAACGTGGTCGCTGATGCGCTAAGTCGTAAGAATGAGGAAGTCCTTGCAACAGTGAAGTCATACAAGTTGATAATGAACTCAAGTCTTTTTAAAGAAATCATCAAAGTGCAGTCAGAAGTGTTAGTAGACGAAGGGTTAGTAAAGAAAGAAAGGATTTATGGCCAGCAGGACGAGTTGATGGAAAACACTCATGGAGTTAAAACTAGGTTCGACCGTATGTGGATCCCACGCCATGGTGATCTTAGAAGTCGAATCTTAGATGAAGCTCATAAGTCAAGGTACTCAATCCATCCTGGAGCTACAAAGATGTACCAAGACTTGAAGAGAGATTACTGGTGGCCAGGAATGAAGAATGATGTAGTGGATTATGTTAGCAAGTGCTTAACTTGCTTACAAGTCAAAGCCGAGCACCAAAAGCCTTATGGGAAGATGCAACCGCTAGAGATACCTGAGTGGAAATGGGAACACATCACCATGGATTTCATAACTAAGCTACCTCGTACAGCTAAGCAACATGATACCATCTGGGTGATTGTGGATCGTTTGACCAAGAGTGCTCACTTTCTGCCCATACGAGAGGCCATCTCGTCAGAAACGTTAGCAAGCTTGTTCATCAAAGAAGTTGTAACCAAGCATGGAATACCGTTGTCGATCGTGTCTGATAGAGATACACGGTTTACTTCGAGGTTCTGGAAGAAATTCCATGAAGCTATGGGGACGAGGTTGAACATCGGTACGGCGTATCATCCTCAGACCGATGGACAGTCTGAAAGGACGATCCAAACCCTTGAGGATATGCTACGTGCTTGTGTTTTAGATTTTGGTGGAAGTTGGGATGATCATCTGCACCTGGCAGAGTTCTCCTATAACAACAGTTACCATTCGAGTATTGGTATGCCACCGTTTGAGATGCTTTACGGTAGACGATGTAGAACCCCGGTGTGTTGGGGTGAGATTGGTCAGAAAGAAATGGGAAGCCTAGAAGTGGTTCAAGAAACGTCTTCAAAGCTCGATCAGATCAAAGCAAGATTGAAAGCCGCGCAAGACAGACAAAAGTCTTATGCAGATAAGCGGCGACGACCAATTGAGTTTAACTTGGGTGACTATGTGATGCTCAAGGTCTCGCCTTGGAAAGGAATTATCCGTTTTAGGAAAAGAGGAAAGTTGAGTCCGAGGTACATTGGACCGTTCAAGATTGTAGGTCGTGTGGGTGAAGTAGCTTATAAACTGGATTTACCCGATGAGTTAGAAGGAATTCATTCAACCTTCCATGTTTCTCATCTGAGGAAGTGTCTAGCTGATGACACGTCTCACGTGCCATTAATGGACATTGAGGTTGATGAACAATTGAACTACATCGAGCAACCGATAGAGATCGTTGATCGCAAGGAGAAGCAGCTTCGTCACAAGATTATACCTTTGGTAAAAGTAATATGGAAACACCGCAAGGGATCAGATGCTACTTGGGAAGCCGAGGATGAGATGCGCAAGTTTTACCCTAGTTTGTTTATGTAATAGTTAGGTTTCGGGGACGAAACCTCTTTAAGGGGGGAAGACTTGTAACATCCTAAAATTTTAATGATGAATAAAGGAAGTTATGTTTAGTGATTTCGCGTAATTGATTAATGTCGGGGAAGGAGCGGGTCTTGGACTTGGATTAGTTGAGATGGGTTAAATGAGAATGGGATTTCAGGGATATAAATACCCCCAAAATCCCAAAATATCTTCATTTTCCCCCACTCTCCTAAACACACACATACACACACACCAAGCACACCCAAAACCGCCGCCGGCCGGGCCGAGAAAGAAGGAAGGATCGAGCGAGGTCCGGGTAAGAGAGAAAGATTAGTGGTGATACCAAGATAAACGAGATCCAAAAAAGCTCAAAAGGTATGATTCTTGATCTTGGAAGTTTAAAGATCCGAGCTTTTAGTGTATAAACGACCGAAAATGGTCGGGAAG
The DNA here is from genome assembly GCF_021521415.1 of Bidens hawaiensis. Taxonomy (NCBI): domain Eukaryota; kingdom Viridiplantae; phylum Streptophyta; class Magnoliopsida; order Asterales; family Asteraceae; genus Bidens; species Bidens hawaiensis. The sequence continues at coordinate 691,220 of NW_027492135.1, read as the reverse complement.
TGTAGTGGGTGGTATTGAACCTTAACAAGGGTGTTAAAATCGCCCGAAATGTTGATCAGAAACCGAAACAGCGAACATCTGGGCAACTTCGCCTTCATCTGGGCAACTTCGCCTTCAGGCGATGAACTTCGCCTGCAAGCTAAGTTCGCCTGATGAACTTCGCCTGCAAGCTAAGTTCGCCTGATGACAGGTTCGCCTGAGGTTTAAGTTCGCCTGATGACAGGTTCGCATGAGGTTTAAGTTCGCCTGATGACAGGTTCGCCTGAGGTTTAAGTTCGCCTGATGATAAGTTCGCCTGAGGTTTAACTTCGCCTAAAGCTAAGTTCGCCTGAGGTTTAACTTCGCCTAAAGCTAAGTTCGCCTGAGGTTTAACTTCGCCTAAAGCCAAGTTCGTTTAGAAAATAAATTTAAAATCTAATGAAAAATGTGTTAAGACAGTTAATGGAAATAAAATTTTTCCAAGCTGACCTGGCAGCTCGACCCCAGCCAGGGGCTCTGCCCCTTGGACCCTGCTAGGGGCTGCCGCCCCTAGACCCCGCTGCCAGGGGCGCTGCCCCCGGACCCCCGTTCGTTGTGGGTCACATAAAGATAGAGATACATTATGAGAAGTGATAGTTAATTGATACGTATACTTGTTATACAGTCAGCCGTGCACAACCGAAGAAAGGGATTACGATTAACGGTGAACGTAACCGTGTTCAGGTGAGTTCTAGCCCCATTTATGTGTTATGTTTTCGGGGCTGTGTGCATACTCAATATGTTTGTTAATACGCTTATCCTAAGAGATAAGTGTATGCCTTATGTGAATGATATGATATGTATGAATGATTGCTTGATGGTACGTGAACGATCTTCGGATATTGCACGTACTGTCAGGTTGTAACGCTATGTGTAAGGTAAGTATGATATGTATGTTTATGTGTATGAACGTGATAAAGATAATAAAAGAAAGAAATGATAATGTATGGTTGTATGGTTACGGAAAGGGTACCGAGCCCTAATAATACTCGAGGTATGATGTATGGTTGTATGGTAACGAAGAGGGAATCGAACCCTACTAATATTCGAGAACTAGGGAACCGAACCCTACTAATATTCGAGGAAAGAGGGTACCGAGCCCTAATAATACTCGAGGAAGGAGGGTACCGAGCCCTAATAATACTCGAGGAAAGAGGGTACCGAGCCCTAATAATACTCGAGGAAAGAGGGTACCGAGCCCTAATAATACTCGAGGAAAGAGGGTACCGAGCCCTAATAATACTCGAGGAATGTAGGGCGTAATGCTCTTTATAACATAAGATATGAAAGTAAGTTAACACAAAAGAAAGTAAGAAAGTATGAAAGTAAGAAAGTATGAATGAAAGAATATAATGTTATGTGAATGGCATGATTATGTGATTATCTAGAACTCACTCAGCGTAGCTGACTTTTAGTATGCACGCAGGTGAGTAGGATGAGGCAGCTCGCTTGAGGAGACACATGGCACTGAACAAGAGTCTGGCATCTGAAGACTTATGATGTTTTAATTTTAATGTTTTAATGTGAAAGACAAAGGATGTTTCGAGACAAGTTATGAAATATTGTAATGTTTTATGAAAGTTTTATATTCCGCGTAAATGTTTTAATTAACTCTGATATTTAGAACTGTGTTTATGAGTAAATCCAACACGAAAGTAGGGTTACCGGTAACGGGGCCTTACACTTTTGCAATATAGTGAGTATATGCTTTTTTATTATTATTATTATTATGTAATTGTAAAAGTAGTCCATTTTACCCTTCATTTTGTAGTCAACTAAACAGTAACGTGAAAGGGACTTAATAGTTATAAAAAACTGCAAATTGGATTAAACTTTTGAAACAAATGTTTTTTTTTATTTTATTTTTTACAAACATACCTAGAAATTAACTTAACCATAATATCACAAGTTAAAAGACACCGTTATCTTATTCTAAAAAATAAAATTAACTTAACCAGAATATCACATGTTAAAAACAGTTTTATTCTAATTTTGTTTATTATTCTAGCTTAAGTGATTGAAGTGAAACATCCAAACACTTTAATTTGACAAGAAAGAGGTCTTAGCTACAAGTCTTACTTATGACCTAGAAAAGAGAAACAAAAAAAAAAAAAGAATAAGAGGTTTCAGGTTAAGCCAAAGGATTTTCTTATCTATGATGGGTGTCATCCTGAAGGTGAAATGAAGATGATTCAGATGGACAGAAGCTCGTCAGTGATACACATTGCCGTTAAAAAAACACCCTACAAGAGTTAGCCTAGACAAAGTCTAAGGACTGTTTTTGTACTTCATTCTGACTTTTTTATATCTGCAAATGACTTTTCTTTGAATTCACATGTCAACACACAACCATAAATACTAACCACACTCAACATACCTACCCTTCACAATTGAATGTGCCATCTAGACCTGCTACATTAAGCTTCATAGAGTCAACCGTTTGGTTATTGTGTAAAAACAACCTTTTTCTCTCCAAAAAGATTAAAAGATTTAAGAGAAGTCAACTTCTAACGGTTGGCATTATGAATATAGCGGGCTGGTTTTCAAAATACGTTTAATGGATTGTTATAATATGATAGACAAGAGAGAGTCAATAATAACCTTCTTGAAATTATTAACGATAATGGCCGGTAGAAGTAGAAGCCTTCCAATGAAAAGGAATCTAGAACCCTTTTCACACAAGAAATAATATAGGATTCAAGCATATAACTAAGAGATCATATATAGTGGATGGAGCGCCTCTTTGGGGGGCATTATGCATCATATAGAGCCGCGTCACTATTGGAGCTTTATGATTAAAATGGTTGTAGTGGATGGAGCCTTACTAATCATTATCTTTTTATTATTAATATTGTTATCATTGATTAGAAATAATAAAATAAACCAATCCACATATCAACCTTCTTCATATAAACGAGCTGGTTCACTTCGCTACACGTATAGGTTCCCAAAATATATCACGCGTAAGATAGCAAACAAATAAACCCTCAATTGCATCACCAAACTCTGCCTTCCTCATTCATTTTTGTAACTCACTAATTGAATCAACATTAAAAATGTCATCCCTCGATACCTAATAGTTTCCTCTCTCTTCTCTCCAGTTTCTAGATTTGAGCAAGGGTTTCATCGTGGAAATTCCCATAACTTGTTCACCACTGGGCAGCACTAACAAGGTGCCGTGGTGTTGGCCGGTGCGACCGATGGCCACATAAGATGGGAAGCACAATTCGACACCCACACCACATAGTTTTACAACTAGTTAAAGAGGGTGAGGTCACATTCAATTCTAACCAATCAAGATAAACCACTCACGATTCTATAAACAAAATTAATAATAATTGTTTTTTCAATTAAAGCATTACGCGTTTTTTAATGAAAAGTTAGTGGATGCTTATCGTGCAATATATTTTTTTTACAGAAACCCGTTTGCCTTGAACGTGAGAATTCATTGGATATATAGAAGTGTCGATTACGGGTTTACGTACGCTAGGCCAGTTAGGCCATTCCAGGTATCCATAGCCTAGGAGTATTAAGTTCATAAGGCTAACCGCTATGGTGGGTGGCATCGAAGTCCCTCCACCGTGCCATGTCACCGCCTCGTAGAAAATGAGGTATCGAAGCCTGCCCTGCTATGGTTTAATTCCCCTTTGGCGCCCCCAATATATATATATATATATATATATATATATATATATATGTATGTGTGTGTATGTGAGAGAGGAGAGAGAGAGAGAGAGAGAGCCTCACCACGTCCATCGTCACAACCACCATTCCCCCTTCCGTGCCCCCACCGACGGCGCCCCGCGGCGGTGTTCCGCGCCTTCGGCGCCCCATAGCGAGGAGCCTAAGTATCAACTAACACGCGGTTTGTTCACCTAACAAACCGCGGCGGTGTTCCGAGCCTTCGGCGCCCCGTTTTTCCCCCTTCGGCGCTCCATAGCGAGGAGCCTAAGTATCAACTAACACGTGGAGTTAAATTTCTAACCGTTGTATTTTGTTCACCTAACAAACCAACCATTATCTATGGAGTAAAATACCAAAACAGTTAATGCTAGGTGAAAATTACAGATTGAGTTCTTTTTTTCGGGTACACGAAGTAAAACATTGTGTACAACCTGCTTTTAAGTTATATAACTATTTAACTATTTTATTACTAGAAGTACTATCTTCTTGTTATTATTATTTTTTTTAACCCAATCCACATTTTGTCTCCCGTAGCAAAGGCTTATGGAATCGTTACTGTCTTGAGTTATTGACATATTTTGTTTTTAGTTGTGGGTCAATTTCTTGCTTAAGATCTTGAGTAATATTATCACTCATATCATCATGTCCAGGATCCTTAACAAGTTCGGAATCCTGAAACCCGTATTTGTTTATGATAACCATTATGCTTGCGGGTTACACAACCAAACGGCTAGTAGACTCAGTCATGCTTAGAGCATTCAGAATTCGTCCATCAAATTTAGTGAGTTGAGTTTTTATAATAGAGGGAGTAGTTTTGAAAAGTTCCTGTAACACCCTATAAATTTTTTAATATATTTTGAAAGTGGTTGTGAGTGAACGAGAGAGAAAAGATAATGATAAAGGTATAAATATTATTTAATTGAGAATGAGAGAAAATGTAGTGTGCTTTAGTGTAATTTTGAATTTTGAGATAGGAGAAAGGATGAAAATGTTCTTAGAAGTCGGAAGACCAGTCAATTAATACGTGAAGACATGAAAAATAAGTCTACAACGGTTAGGGGTGTTCACGGTCCGGTTTTGACGGTTTTTAGATCAAACCGTGAACCGAACCGTTAGTAACGGGTTTTATATCAAAAACCAAAACCAAGACGTTGAAATTTAAAACCGAACCAAACCAAACCACTACTAACGGTTTGGTTTCACAGTTTGAACTATTTATCTTGGACCTCTTTTTTAAATGCGCAATATATTAAAAAAGACCGTCCACTATTACAGAAAACAAGTTACGTAAAAACAATTAGGTTAGTAAAATACAATGTGCAGACTATGTGTCGATAAAAGAATTAATCCAAAATGTAAACCCAAGTTAAAATAGTTTAGGGCTGATAAGAATACAAAAGATATAGTAGCATATGATGTTTTCAACTTTCAGTTAGCATAAATTGGCAAAACAACGGATCCATCCAATTTAATCAATGAATACATATACCACTTCACTTTCATCATCATCATCATCATCATCGTACTCAGTATATCTCACCAATAGCAAAGCTATGGTAGGGTCTGAGGATGGTAAGATGTAGACAACCTTACCTCTACCCCATAAGAATAGAGAGGCTGCTTCCGATGAGACTACTTCACTTTGAAATAAATAATTAAAGATATCTATTATGTAACATAAAAAAAACAAATACATATTAATCTTACGGTCCGATCCGATTATATACGGCTGTTTTTGGTATAACTCATAAACCAAACCGTTTGTTACGGTTTGAAAAATTTGAAACCGACCAACCGAAAGTAAAGGAGAAAAACCGATCGTGAACACAAACAGATGAATGATTTGGATGGTTTCGCGGTTTTAAACCGAACCGTGAACACCCCTAGCAACGGTAATATGAGTGCAGCTCAAGTGAAAACCTATTAAATAGGCTTATTTTTCGGGATAATTGTTAATTTTTACTTATATTATATAAATAGGTTGTTGCTTGACATAAAATCATATCTGCTCATAGACTTTTACTCACACTCTCTATAATTTAGACGTCACTGCACTCAGTTCTCGAGTTGCCATTCACTTTTTAGTCAATAATATATCTAAGACAGGTGATATTTATCACCTCATGAGGTTTTATGCCGGAGATCCTGACGGGGATTAAGAGCTTTCCTCGTATATCCTGAGCTGCTTACAACTTTATTAAAACACACTTGCCCTATCGTGAAAAACACACTACCCCACACTAAGTTAACTCACAAACTTGCTTCATTAATTTTTTATCAAAACAATTTTTATTGTTAATTTCACGTCTTTTTTCTTTTTTTCTTTTTTCTTTGGGCAAAAGACTACAACCTTAGAACTCGGTAGCGCACTACTGCATCTTGTAATCTTTGATTTCTACTTCCGATCCTAGATGTATACTTTGTTGTTGGTGTTACAATTTTTTCCAAAATCATATTTGTGCTGGTGTCCATGTTATACAAGTAGAGACAAGTCTTAGAAACTCACTGGGGGTGTTTAGGATTGTTTATTTTCACCAACTTATAACTTATTAACCTTTTGCAAGTAATAAGGTGTTTGAAATTGCTTACAGTGTGAAAGAAAAAGTTCCATAAATTACACTTTTGTATATTATTAACTAAACTAGGATAATAACCCGTGTTACACACGGGTGGAAAACATTTCAACAAACAATATAAAATATAAACTACGCATTCAGTTAACACAAATATTTGACATAAGTTTTTTACCCTCAGATGTTACAAAAGATGTTAAACTATGCCTATAACATAAAAAGAAAATACTTTATAAATAAACAATGCAATGAATAAGAAATAATATAACATAAATGAACCATTAGACCTGAAAAAAAATAAAAAACACATATTAGTAAAAGATTTTGTAATAGTAATTGAAAACTAAGTTTACAAATACATACTAGCTTTAAACTGTATCACATTAAGTTTCCGAAAATCTCTTTGTAAACAGCTTTATTTAATTTTTTTAAATGTTCCTAATTGTTCTAAATAATTTTTTTTTCTTTTTTCTTTTAGAATGTTTTTTATAAATAATTTTCAGAGATATCTATATTTTTATAGAATTTTTCATGTCATTTCTTAATAAATAAATAAATAAAACTTAAAAAACATTCGATTTGATCACAATTCATTGGCTCTTCTTCTTTCCTCAAGAGTAAATTAAATCATTGGCAAAGTGGTTATTAATTGGAATAAATAGACTTAATCATGAAGTTAATTGCATTAATTTGAATAAATAGATTTAAATAAAACAGAAACTTAAAAAGAAAAACATACATTTGATAAGGTGATTATTAATTGGAATAAATAGACTTAATCATGGAGTTAATTGCATTAATTTGAATAAATAGATTTAATTGTAGAATTAAATTGGAATGTTGATTTTAATTTAGTGGATTTAAAATAATTGTGAATATGTGGAAATTATTGATATGAAAATGTGATTACATGGAATCCTATGTGGATAGGCTAGAATAAGGAAAATCCTCTTGTTTTAATATATTAGTAAGATAAGATGAAAAATTATAAGGAAGTAAAATAAATAATCCCAAAGACCCAAACACCCCCTCAATATCATGGAAATAAAAACGAACTTACTTTCGTGAAACAAGTCAATAAGAGCTTATCATGATACATTACGCAACATCTAATACATAAGTTACAAATCATGATCATAGGCTTTCAAATTTCATCCACCATCAACCCTTTGTTCTACTGTTGGGAGTATTTGCATGTGCCATAACCTGTTTAAAAATATATCATTAATAAATAATATTTACATAATCACTAATTCCAAACATGCCCACATATAAAATATCAGAAAGGACTATTTAAACTAAATAACATAAAATGAAAACAAACTTGAAGAAACACTAAGTGAACCCTGGACAGATTATAGATAATCTGGGGGTTAAGTAATGTTTCCCACGAGAATGAGGTCCAACAGAGACGGTTGTTCTTCAGGGGACCTGCAAAACAAACACCGTAAGCTCGTCACTGAGAAGGGGGGGGGGGTTCCTCCTTGTGACCACCCTCCGGCGTGAGAATCAGACTAGATTGCTCTGAATATAAGTGTATATTAAGAGATTGCTAGATAACAGGATAGCAGATGATCTTACCATTCCAAGATGTTTGAGTATTTATAGCCGAAGGTAGGTTTCCTAGAAGGTACAGCCGGCTGAATAGTATTCCTGTTCTACCAACAGTGGACTATGCACAGGCCATACTGGTTGGTGGATAGGTTACGGCCAACAGTAACAAAGTCGGCTGCACTATTCCACCAACTGTAGATTATGCACGTCCCACCTACTGTGGATTATACGCAGGCCATGCTGGTTGGTGAGTAGGTTACGGCCAACAGTAACACTATTCCACCAACTGTAGGCTGCGCACGCCCCGCAGTAAGGGTTGGTGAGTAGGCAGCGGCTAATAGTGACAAACAGTACTAGAGGGTGCTCCTCCTCGTACTGTTGTCGGTGAGCTGTCACCCTGTGATTGGCTCATGGGCTGTTCTGGTCAGATTGTCTGTCCTATCCATACCTTGGTAGGTTACAGAAGATCTTTCAGAATCATACGGACTGGCTCATTTTGGCGGGATTGTTCCCGCCTTGCTCATTCCTTCATGTGACTACTGAAGTATCTATTGTCTTGTGCGTGTAGCCCTGCTGTCTGCGGGTAGCCTTCCCTGATGGCTTGTATCCGCAACTGCGGGAACAGGCGGGGTACTTCACCATTGGGAGGCTTTCCCTGCGTGTACAGCTTGCGTACTGCGCATAAGGTTCTCTGAGCATGGTGGGTCCTGCGGGAGCAGATGGCCTTTGCGCAGACGTCCCTGTTCAAGGTGAGTCTTGCGGGACCAACTGGGCTCTGCTGGGACCTACCTCTTCAAGTCCCCCCAGTCCAATGTTCTTCTCATGAATGTTTAATAAGGTGAGGTGAACTTTTGGACTTTAAGCAAGGGGTTTTGAAAAGGGTTTTTAGTTTTAAGGTTCTCCGTCGGGATTCTTCCCGCGGGTTTCCTAATGTCACTTGCAAAAATTCCCGATTTTTTTTGCTTGATCTTTGGGTATGATGCGGGTAGGTATGTAACCTTCTCGCAAGTCAGGAGCGTTGAGTCTTACTTGTATATAGTCTCCATGGGGTTCTGGTGGTTTTCAACATAGTGATCAATTATGCTAAGACCACCAATTCCATCACGGAGTTTCAAACAATATAATTCTCGACGTTCCCGTTATGCGGGGATGTTACTCCTCTATCCGCAAGCATTGCCCAGAAGATCCTTCTTGGTTTCAATTTTCTGCGGGGCGCTAGGTATGTGAAGGGTTTTGCCTTAACACTACCCGCGCTCGTCTTACGGTTACTTTACTTCCAAGGTATTCTTGGCTTCAATTCCCTGCGGGTGCTAGGTATGTGAAGGGTTTTGCCTTAACACTGTACCCGCACCCGGCTTATGGTTACTTGGTTGCCAAGGTATTCTTGGCTTCAATTCCCTGCGGGTGCTAGGTATGTGAAGGGTTTTGCCTTAACACTGTACCCGCATCCGTCTTACGGTTATTTGTTTGCCAAGGTAAGGGGTGTTTTCCCGCTTACTTTTGAATCTTTTTGAATTTTGAATTTCGAAATTCGAAGAGTTGGTGGAAAGATAGGAACAGTCCAAACATCTGAAACGTCGTGCGACGGTTTCTTCTGACTGTGTCAGGACGTGCAGGAAGTTATGGTGACGTGACAGTACATGGTCATTCCAGACGCTTTTTCAGGCGCGTGGGCGCGATTTTTTGGGCGCGTGGCCGCGAAATTACTGGCACGCGTCCTTTTGACAGCTGTTGCCAGCTTGCTTTTTGCCACGCGTCATAGTTTCATTGCACCCTCGATTTCTCTCTCCTCCGCATTAAATTCACCGCATTAATTGCGATTAGTATATAAAGGGGGAGAGGGTCCTTTGTAATTCACACCTTCACCCTTCTCTTCTTCTTCTTAGCGATTTCCGGCAAATACTCCCCTTTTCAGGCAAGCATTTCCCCGAAATCGCTTTCTTTCTGCAAAATGTCTTCTCGTGATCTTGAGTCTTCGGCCGATGATAAGAGTACTGCTGGTGAGTGCCAGTGTGCTCTGCCCGGCGATCAGTACCGGTATGTTGTTAGGAAGTTCATGCTCGATCCCTTCGAGCCTGAGTTTCCTGAACCCCATCAGACCGTGTACGATGCCCCCAGAGGCAAGATCGGGGTTTATGCAGCATTCTTTGTCTATGGGAATCTTAGGTTCCCATTGACAAAGTTTGTTTACCGTGTCCTTGAGAGGCACGGTGTGCACCTGACCGAGGTGCATCCGATGGCGATTGCCAAGGTTCGGCACTTCGAGTGGGTGTGCCGGATTCTGGGCATCGAGCCCTATGTGGACCGCCTGATGACCTTCTATACTTGGAGGTGCATCCAGGGGTGGTACACCCTGACAACCCGGATCAAGGGTTTGAAGATTTGCGCGACCGAGCGCAGTCTCCGATCGTGGAAGCGGGAGTTCTTCTACATTTCTGCCCGCGCCATCCCCATTGCCATGAAGTTTAAAAATGGCCAAGCAATTCTGAGCCACCACGCCACCAACTACCAGGAGGCGGAATGGTTTGCGAAGATATCCCGGGTCCAATCTCCGGTTTACCGGTTTGCGGAGTCCGGGATGGTGATGCTGGGGATGAGCCGGGTATGGAAGGAGGCGTCTCAGGTTCCCATCCTTCTCGAATACGGTTTGAACTCTACTCCTTATGGTATGTCTTGTCTTTCTTGCTGATATGAGTTTGTCTTCTAACTGTTTCTTTTCTTTCAGAGGGGAACAATTTGGAGTCGCTCCTGTACCCGCGGGAAGCTGACGGTCCCGTGCGGGTGGGTATTCGTGCTCTTGACGAGAACGAGTTGCCCATCCTGGAGCAAACAGCGGATCGGTTTGTGGAGGTCTATCCGCTGGGCCACGAGATCCTGAGCCACCGGCGGCCAGGTAAGGCGTTATTCTCTCCTCCCCCCCTCAGTGCTGTACCCGATGCTGGAATTCCTGACATCCTGTCTTCTTCTGAGGAATCCGCAGATGGTCCTCCGTTAGTGCGGAAGAAGAGGGCTGCCGGCGGGAAAGGGAAGGAGAAGGCGGCCTCCACAGCCGATCCAGTGCTCCTATCTGACACTGAGTCAGATAGTGAAGAGGTGGCGGGGAACCCCGGTGGTGAGAAGACCACTGTTCCGGAGGCTACGACTGTTACCTCCGGAGAACCAATGACGACGACGGTGACCGGCATCAAGAGACCGGCTCCATCGGGTTCGTCCCCGCCCGTCCGTACGTTCAAGCTCAAGAAAACCCGTAAGTACAAACATCCTTATCTTTGTAGATTTCACTTTATAAATTTATTGACACTTATCTTCTTGTGCAGGCGTGGATGTTGACGCATTCCAGGGTGGAGCTCAGGGGAGTACCTCTCCGCCAATGACGGTAGGCTCGGTCAGCCTACCTGAGGCGTCGACCCAGGCGCCTGCGCCTGCTTCCGCTGGTCCAGTTGCTCACTCCTTTGAGCCGACTGTTCCAGCCGAGATGACGTCACCGCCGGCGGTGAGTGCGATTTTTACAGCATCCTTCACCGAGCCGGCGGTTACTGTTGCTGCTGACTCCGCGGCGGCGACCGCGGCGGACACCATGCCTCCGCCCTCGACTGCGGCGGAAACCATGCCGCCTCCGCCATCGGCCTCGACGGCCGAACCTTCAGGTACGCGCGGGGCTTCTCGCCGATCTTTGTTACCTTCCCATCTGCCTGACCTTTTGGATGGATTTCCCTTAGGTTCAGGTGATGGGTTCGGTGGCTATCGGCCTGTGATCGACCCTACAGGTGCGTAGGGTTCTTTTGGCCTTTATGCATTTTTTATCATCTTTTCCTAACTGCTTTGTTTCTTTTGCAGTGTCGGATTCCAATGAAGTGTATGTTCCAAGATGGAACATTCGCCGAGGAACAACCCTTCGCACACCTGTGGAGTGCGTAGACTGGGCTCGCCACGCTGCTCCCCATGGTGCGTTGGGGGAAGCCATGGTTAGCTACCAGGAGGGTAGGCTAACCAACGAGCTTCGGGTTCTCCTGGCCCGGATGCAGCCACGCGTCGAGCTGCTTTGTCGTGAAAACGATAAGTTGAAAGCAGCTCGCGTTAAAGAAGTATCTCAGGCGCGTGCTCTCCGGGAGGAGAACCAAAAACTAACCGCAGTAGCTGCGGAGAAGGAGAAGGCCTTCAAGGCCCTCGAGGTTGAGGTTCAAGCGCGACTCGAGGCCCGCTCCAAGGCTGCCCAAGCTGTTAACGAACAGCTTCGGCTAGCTAAGGAGACTGCGAGGAACGCGACCGAGAGGGCCACCAAGGCTGAAGCTGTTGCTGAGCCTCTCCGCCTGGAGAATGAAGAACTTAAAGCCAAATTAGAGGCTCTTCAACAGGCTCATGATGCCTTGGCTATGGAGGACGCGAAGAAGCTTCAAGAGATCCTGGACCAGAGGGGTGTGCTTGCGCACACCGAGCGGAAGCTTAAGGGCGTTGAAGAGGCCGCTGCAAAGGATGTGCTTCTTGCCAATCTTAATAAGAGCGAAGCTGAACGCGCCTGTACCCAAGCTCTGGTTGCCAAGGAATGGCTTCTTCGAGAAGCGTTGCCTCAGGTATTTTAGCTTTATGTCTTCACGCTTTCCTTTGTAAAAATAGAAGTGTTTCTTATACTTGTACATTTTTTGTAGGTTGTGCATCGGGTCTTTTCAGAGACATCTTATGACGATGCTATGAGCGCAGCCCTCAACGCTTCTCATGAGGATGGGGAACGGACCGGCTTCCTGCTTGGTCTAGGGTTTGCTGAGAAAGGCGTCCCGCCTTCCAACTTCCCTTTGTATAATGCGGATACTGAAACTATTTACGACCAAGCAGTGAACCAGTATGCTGCCTTCCCGCATCCGGTGGTGGAGAAGGTGAATGAAATTGCTGCTGCTGATGATGGGCTTGCTGTCCTTAGAGCTTTCCTTGAACCGCCACACTCTGCTGATGGTGCGGGTCCAAGTGGAAGTGGTCCTGAAGCATGATCCAGAAGATCCCTTTCCACCACTAGCGTAGATATTTGCTTTTGTATTTCTTTTGTATGCGGGTATACACCCAGCAATGTTTGTAATATTCGAGTTTTGATGAAATAAAGAATGTGTTTGTCCTTTTCTTTGTTTATTTTACGCATGTTTACACTTAGCAATTTCTTTAGTACTTAGATAAGTTAACTTTTTGACGTGGTAAATTATAAGTTTATTTTGCTTCCTCTTTCATGATTGTGCGGGTAGGACCGTCACTTGCACTTAGCAGGATGGCTAAACTTACATTTAACCTGCGTGGAAGTTTTCCTCATCTTTTCCTTTGAAATTTTCTAAGTGTCCAGAATAAGTTAACCTTTGAACGTGGTAGATGATAGGTTGAAGTTTTGCTTCCTTGTTCGTGATTGTGCGGGTAAGACCGTCACTTGCACTTACAAGGATGGCCAAACTTTACTTACATCTGACCTGCGTGTAGGTTTTCCTTATCTTTTCCTTTGAAATTTTCTAAGTGTTCAGAATAAGTTAACCTTTGAACGTGGTAGATGATAGGTTGAAGTTTTGCTTCCTTGTTCGTGATTGTGCGGGTAAGACCGTCACTTGCACTTACAAGGATGGCCAAACTTTACTTACATCTGACCTGCGTGTAGGTTTTCCTTATCTTTTCCTTTGAGATTTTCTAAGTGTTCAGAATAAGTTAACCTTTGAACGTGGTAGATGATAGGTTGAAGTTTTGCTTCCTTGTTCGTGATTGTGCGGGTAAGACCGTCACTTGCACTTACAAGGATGGCCAAACTTTACTTACATCTGACCTGCGTGTAGGTTTTCCTTAGAACTTTTTGAACATTTTTAGCGTTGTGTTTATGCGGGTTTTGCCGCCTTCCACACGCAACTACTTACTTCTTCACACATTGATGCGGTGAATACCGGCACATGGGAAGTTCATAAGTTAAAGGTAAGGCTATCAACACATTGTGAAAGGAGAATCATTTCCATTAGAAGTGGCTCTTAGGCCTTTTCTTTACAAGTTTGGAATTGATCTACATATAACATTTGCGTAATTGAGCTCCATTCCATGTTCTTGGGATGGGAGTGCCATCGAGCCTTTCGAGCCGGTATGCGCCCTTTCCCAGAACTTGTTTGATAACATATGGCCCTTCCCAGACCGGGGCCAGCTTTCCTGGGCGTTCTTGGTTCGAAGCCTCGTTGTTACGCAGTATGTAGTCTCCTTCATTGAAGTTGCAGAGTTTTACCCGCGTGTTGTAGTACTTTTGCATTTGTCGTTTGTAATTCTCTTCACGCACTGCGGCTAAGTCTCTGCGTTCCTCGGTTAGCATAAGGTCTAACCGTCTTTCCGCATCATTGTTTTCTGGCTGGACCAAGACCCTTGGTGAGGGTAAACCAATTTCGACCGGGACCATGGCTTCAGTGCCGTAAGTGAGACTGAACGGGGTTTCCCCCGTACTGGCCTTTTTCAGCGTTCTGTTTGCCCAAAGGACGTGCGGAAGCTCGTCCACCCAGCCGGATCTGTGTTTCAAGAGTCTTTTCTTTATGCCATCGACGATGCTCTTGTTTGCTCTTTCCACCTCACCATTACCTTGCGGGTGTGCCACTGAGGTAAAGGTGTGGGTGATTTGAAGTTCTTTCAGCCACTGCTGTAGCTTCTTGTCAGCAAAGTTGGTGCCGTTATCGCTCACCAAATTCTGTGTTTTTGACTCTGGTAATGTTCCTGCTGCAAGGTAATTTATTATTGGTGTCATCCACGTTTCTGTACCGGTTTGGATGACACAAATTTCCTTGTGCGGGACTGATGGTGCTTCGAGGAGTTCAATGCGGATGTCCTTTCCCAAGTGGGTGAAGGCTAGTGATGCAAGCTTGCTTAACGCATCCGCAGATTTGTTTTCGCTGCGCTTGACATGTATGACTTTACAATCATTAAAATCACGCATAAGGGTTTTTGCCTGAGCGAGGTACAGGGCCATTGTGTCGTTCACAGCCGTGTACGTCCCATTTATTTGGTTGGCCACCAGCATGGAATCCACGTGGGCTTCCAAGTTTTTCACTCCCATCTTACGCGCAATTCTCAATCCGGCCAAGAATGCTTCGTATTCGGCTTCGTTATTCGTACTTGGAAAATCCAACCGAATAGCGTAAGTATATTCTTGGCCTGCTGGGTTGGTTAATTTTAACCCTGCGCCTGAACCCTCGTTATTGGCTGCTCCATCAGTGTAGAGTCGCCAGACATCATTGATGTCCTGTGCTGGGGAGGGTTGAGCCTCCTCCTGGCACTCTTTCTCCCGCGAAGCGGGGACTTCTGCAATAAAATCGGCCAGGACCTGGCCTTTTATGGCTGGTCTTGGCTTGTACTTAATTGCATATTCTCCCAATTCAATTGCCCATTTGGCTAGACGTCCCGATAATTCGGGTTTGCCTAGAACGTTTGAGAGTTTGAAGTTGGTGAGAATGGTGATTGGGTGGCCCTGGAAATATCGTCTTAACCTGCGTGAAGCGTGTATAAGTGCTAAGACTAATTTTTCGAGGGTAGAGTACCGGGTTTCTACGTCTGTTAGTACACGGCTAACATAATAGATTGGCATCTGGATGCCTTTTCGTTCTATTAGCAGGACTGCCCCGGTTGCTCTATCCGTTGCGGAAAGGTATAGGATTAACTCTTCTCCCGCTTGTGGTGCTGTAAGTGTTGGGAGTTCGATCAGGCGTGACCGAATCTCCTGAAAAGCTGCTTCCGCTTCTGGTGTCCAGCGGAAGTGCGTTTTCTTTAAGCAGTTTCTCTATGTTGACACGAAAGGAAACGACTTATCCGCATGGTTTGCCAAAAAGCGATTAAGTGCGACTAGTCGTCCATTCAGTGTCTGAGCCTGTTTGATGGTGGTAGGTGATTCCATTCTAACAATGGCTTCGACCTTTTCAGGGTTCGCTCTGAAGCCATCTTTAGTAACAATGACTCCCAAGAACTTCCCTTCTTCCATCCCAAATGAACACTTGCTCGGGTTGAGCTTCATGTTTATCTTTCTGAGCGTGTTGAAAGTTTCTTCAATGTCTTTCAACATCGCTTCTGGCTCGGGGCTTTTGATGACCAAATCATCCATATAGACTTCCAAGTTTCTCCCGATTTGGGCATGAAACTCTTTGTCCATCAGTCGTTGGTACGTGGACCCTGCATTCTTAAGTCCGAATGGCATCATTTTATAACAAAATGTACCATCGGGCGTCCGAAATGCGGTTTTGTCCTGGTCATCTACGGCCATGTGGATTTGATGGTACCCCTTATACGCATCCAAGAAGCATTTAAGGCGAAATGGTGCCAACGAATCCACCTTAAGATCAATTTCTGGTAACGGATAACAATCTTTGGGGCATGCTTTGTTCAAATCTTTGAAATCTATGCACATGCGCCATTGTTTGTCATTCTTCGGTACCATTACGGGATTTGCAACCCATGTTTGATATCTACTAACGCGTATGATGCCTGCGTCAAGGAGTTCCTTGACTTGGGTTCTACACGCGTTAGTTTGTTCAGGCCCCATTACTCTGCGCTTTTGTACGACTGGCGTAACAGCCGGATCGCACTTGAGCTTATGCTCCGCCTTACTTCGGGGTACACCAGTCATGTCAGCTGGTGCCCACGCAAAGATGTCAGCGTTTTTCTGCAGTAAGCGTTTGAGTAAGGTGCGGGTGGGATCAACGATTGTTGGTCCAATGGTAACGGCCTGGTCGGGGTATTTGCCATTGAAGGCCCATTTTTCCGGTTCGGTGATGGTTGGTTTAGCCATTTTCGGTTTGGGTTTAGATGAGACAGATGCGATGCATACCTGGGGAATGCCAGTGATCATCGCTACACCCTCAGCTGTTGGCCATCCCATCATGCCGTGGACTGAAGATACCACGGCGTTGAATCTTGCCATCCCGTCTCTTCCGAATAGGATGTCGTACGTGTGGTGTGGCTTTCTCATCACGACAAAATCCACGTCTTCTGTGCGTGAATGATTCCCATCGGTAAGAGTAACGGGGAAAGATAGGATACCCAGGGGGGTTTCTGTGCTGCCGTCAAACCCTTCCATTGAAGCGTAGACCGTTTCCAAGCGTTCTTTGTCTTCATCATCCAGCTTGTCAAAGAACTGCCTGTACATCACTGTCGACGAAGCGCCGTTGTCAACAAGAGTGCGGGAAGTGATGTAATGCCCCAGCTGGCTTTTGATGACGATGGGGCCTTCTTTGCTGGGGCCTCCTGGCACTCGCGGGAAGCGCACCTCAGCTTCCTTCCACGCGCATGGTTCTGTCACTCGTCTTTTTCTTCCTCCGACCTTGCCATGAACCATGTTGATGCTGATGTCGACGGGCTTTCGTCCGTTACCTCTGTACCGGTTGTCATTCCTTCCTCCCTTCCTGATTGATGCCACGAGATGTGCAAGTCTTCCATCCTTGACAAATGTCTCAACAATATCCTTCAAGGATGTGCACTCTTCAGTACCATGACCCTTTGTCCCGTGGAAATCACAGGATTTGCTTTGATCCGCATTAGGTTTCTGCCGGATCAATGGGGCTTTTGGCCATGGCAATTTTTCCGTGGCAAATATCTCCGTGACGCTCTTGGTGAGTGGCGTCCACCGGTGTTTTCGGTTTGAAGGGTGTGTGTTGTCCCTTCCGCCAACAAGAGGGCGAGAGCTGGATGAGGTGTCAAAGTTTACCCTTGACTGCCAAATACCTAGCCGCCTCTTTTTGTTCTGCCGGGCGGTCCTAACGTTGTTCTCCCTTGTCCTCTGCGTGTAGAGGTGTGTACTCTGGGGAAGATCTCTTCCCAGCTGCTTCTCCGTCTCGGCAAAGCGCTTGGCTGCCGTCATGATGGCATCCCATGTGGATGGCATGCCGTCCTTACCCGTCAATGTGCGGATAAGCTCTGGGTACTCGGCGCCCTGGATGAAAGCGGCGCGAACAAGATCTTCACTTACGTTGCCCAGACTCAGCTTCTTGGAGTTGAAGCGGGTGATGAAGTATAGTAAAGATTCATCCTCCTCTCTAACGCAGTTGAGGATCGTCCACTGCTCTTCAGTATACTTCCTCTGCTGGCTGAAGTGCTGGCTGAACTTGTTCTGAAAGTCCGCCCAGTCATATATGTGGTGGACCGGTAAACAATCGAACCATGCCCTGGCTGCTCCGACCAGAGTCATCTGGAACATGTAACACCACGTGGGTTCCGTCCAGTTACTGACGGTAGCCCCTGCAATGAACCTGTTCAAATGGTCGTCTGGGTCGGATAGACCATCATAAGTGCTAATGTTGGACATTTGTTTGGCACTTCTCGAGGCAATTGCTTCCGCAATGTCCCTTGCAAATTTTGACTTTCCTGCATTCGTAGCAGTTGGTCTAAAGGTTTTGGAGAAGTCACGCGGGTTTCTCTCCGCATTTGTTGGTTTAAAGGCTTCCCCAAAATTCCTTTTTGGCTGGGAGTCCGTTTCCTTACGCTTCCCTTTCGCCTTATGGCGAGGGTTTGCGTCGGTATCGGACTCCTCCCTCTCGTCGTCCGAGCACTCGCCCTCGCTGTTCATAATGAGGTGTTGGCGAGTACTGCCGAATTCGTCAGCCTGTTGAACTGAACGCAAGCGTTCGTCCAATTCAGCTTGGAACTCTTTCTGACGTGCTTCGGCCCACGCCTTCACTTGATCTAGTGTTTGGCGATGGACCCTCGTTCGTTTTTCCAGCTGGGTATCGGTGAACCCCAGTGGAATATTTACTGCACTTGCCCCGGCTTGGGTAGTCGGGGTAGTGTTCGTAAGGATTGTATAACCGCCGGTGTTCCCCCCAGTTGCTGGGGTTGTTACCGGGGTTTCTTGGTCGGTTACTGGCTTTTGGACCGGAGTAACGTTAACCATTTCTTCAGAAAATTCGAAAAAACTAAATTAGTTCTAGCTTTTATGCACGGATGGCGCCAATGAAGAAACACTAAGTGAACCCTGGACAGATTATAGATAATCTGGGGGTTAAGTAATGTTTCCCACGAGAATGAGGTCCAACAGAGACGGTTGTTCTTCAGGGGACCTGCAAAACAAACACCGTAAGCTCGTCACTGAGAAGGGGGGGGGTTCCTCCTTGTGACCACCCTCCGGCGTGAGAATCAGACTAGATTGCTCTGAATATAAGTGTATATTAAGAGATTGCTAGATAACAGGATAGCAGATGATCTTACCATTCCAAGATGTTGGAGTATTTATAGCCGAAGGTAGGTTTCCTAGAAGGTACAGCCGGCTGAATAGTATTCCTGTTCTACCAACAGTGGACTATGCACAGGCCATACTGGTTGGTGGATAGGTTACGGCCAACAGTAACAAAGTCGGCTGCACTATTCCACCAACTGTAGATTATGCACGTCCCACCTACTGTGGATTATACGCAGGCCATGCTGGTTGGTGAGTAGGTTACGGCCAACAGTAACACTATTCCACCAACTGTAGGCTGCGCACGCCCCGCAGTAAGGGTTGGTGAGTAGGCAGCGGCTAATAGTGACAAACAGTACTAGAGGGTGCTCCTCCTCGTACTGTTGTCGGTGAGCTGTCACCCTGTGATTGGCTCATGGGCTGTTCTGGTCAGATTGTCTGTCCTATCCATACCTTGGTAGGTTACAGAAGATCTTTCAGAATCATACGGACTGGCTCATTTTGGCGGGATTGTTCCCGCCTTGCTCATTCCTTCATGTGACTACTGAAGTATCTATTGTCTTGTGCGTGTAGCCCTGCTGTCTGCGGGTAGCCTTCCCTGATGGCTTGTATCCGCAACTGCGGGAACAGGCGGGGTACTTCACCATTGGGAGGCTTTCCCTGCGTGTACAGCTTGCGTACTGCGCGTAAGGTTCTCTGAGCATGGTGGGTCCTGCGGGAGCAGATGGCCTTTGCGCAGACGTCCCTGTTCAAGGTGAGTCTTGCGGGACCAACTGGGCTCTGCTGGGACCTACCTCTTCAAGTCCCCCCAGTCCAATGTTCTTCTCATGAATGTTTAATAAGGTGAGGTGAACTTTTGGACTTTAAGCAAGGGGTTTTGAAAAGGGTTTATAGTTTTAAGGTTCTCCGTTGGGATTCTTCCCGCGGGTTTCCTAATGTCACTTGCAAAAATTCCCGATTTTTTTTGCTTGATCTTTGGGTATGATGCGGGTAGGTATGTAACCTTCTCGCAAGTCAGGAGCGTTGAGTCTTACTTGTATATAGTCTCCATGGGGTTCTGGTGGTTTTCAACATAGTGATCAATTATGCTAAGACCACCAATTCCATCACGGAGTTTCAAACAATATAATTCTCGACGTTCCCGTTATGCGGGGATGTTACTCCTCTATCCGCAAGCATTGCCCAGAAGATCCATCTTGGTTTCAATTTTCTGCGGGGCGCTAGGTATGTGAAGGGTTTTGCCTTAACACTACCCGCGCTCGTCTTACGGTTACTTTACTTCCAAGGTATTCTTGGCTTCAATTCCCTGCGGGTGCTAGGTATGTGAAGGGTTTTGCCTTAACACTGTACCCGCACCCGGCTTATGGTTACTTGGTTGCCAAGGTATTCTTGGCTTCAATTCCCTGCGGGTGCTAGGTATGTGATGGGTTTTGCCTTAACACTGTACCCGCATCCGTCTTACGGTTATTTGTTTGCCAAGGTAAGGGGTGTTTTCCCGCTTACTTTTGAATCTTTTTGAATTTTGAATTTCGAAATTCGAAGAGTTGGTGGAAAGATAGGAACAGTCCAAACATCTGAAACGTCGTGCGACGGTTTCTTCTGACTGTGTCAGGACGTGCAGGAAGTTATGGTGACGTGACAGTACATGGTCATTCCAGACGCTTTTTCAGGCGCTGTGGGCGCGATTTTTTGGGCGCGTGGCCGCGAAATTACTGGCACGCGTCCTTTTGACAGCTGTTGCCAGCTTGCTTTTTGCCACGCGTCATAGTTTCATTGCACCCTCGATTTCTCTCTCCTCCGCATTAAATTCACCGCATTAATTGCGATTAGTATATAAAGGGGGAGAGGGTCCTTTGTAATTCACACCTTCACCCTTCTCTTCTTCTTCTTAGCGATTTCCGGCAAATACTCCCCTTTTCAGGCAAGCATTTCCCCGAAATCGCTTTCTTTCTGCAAAATGTCTTCTCGTGATCTTGAGTCTTCGGCCGATGATAAGAGTACTGCTGGTGAGTGCCAGTGTGCTCTGCCCGGCGATCAGTACCGGTATGTTGTTAGGAAGTTCATGCTCGATCCCTTCGAGCCTGAGTTTCCTGAACCCCATCAGACCGTGTACGATGCCCCCAGAGGCAAGATCGGGGTTTATGCAGCATTCTTTGTCTATGGGAATCTTAGGTTCCCATTGACAAAGTTTGTTTACCGTGTCCTTGAGAGGCACGGTGTGCACCTGACCGAGGTGCATCCGATGGCGATTGCCAAGGTTCGGCACTTCGAGTGGGTGTGCCGGATTCTGGGCATCGAGCCCTATGTGGACCGCCTGATGACCTTCTATACTTGGAGGTGCATCCAGGGGTGGTACACCCTGACAACCCGGATCAAGGGTTTGAAGATTTGCGCGACCGAGCGCAGTCTCCGATCGTGGAAGCGGGAGTTCTTCTACATTTCTGCCCGCGCCATCCCCATTGCCATGAAGTTTAAAAATGGCCAAGCAATTCTGAGCCACCACGCCACCAACTACCAGGAGGCGGAATGGTTTGCGAAGATATCCCGGGTCCAATCTCCGGTTTACCGGTTTGCGGAGTCCGGGATGGTGATGCTGGGGATGAGCCGGGTATGGAAGGAGGCGTCTCAGGTTCCCATCCTTCTCGAATACGGTTTGAACTCTACTCCTTATGGTATGTCTTGTCTTTCTTGCTGATATGAGTTTGTCTTCTAACTGTTTCTTTTCTTTCAGAGGGGAACAATTTGGAGTCGCTCCTGTACCCGCGGGAAGCTGACGGTCCCGTGCGGGTGGGTATTCGTGCTCTTGACGAGAACGAGTTGCCCATCCTGGAGCAAACAGCGGATCGGTTTGTGGAGGTCTATCCGCTGGGCCACGAGATCCTGAGCCACCGGCGGCCAGGTAAGGCGTTATTCTCTCCTCCCCCCCTCAGTGCTGTACCCGCTGCTGGAATTCCTGACATCCTGTCTTCTTCTGAGGAATCCGCAGATGGTCCTCCGTTAGTGCGGAAGAAGAGGGCTGCCGGCGGGAAAGGGAAGGAGAAGGCGGCCTCCACAGCCGATCCAGTGCTCCTATCTGACACTGAGTCAGATAGTGAAGAGGTGGCGGGGAACCCCGGTGGTGAGAAGACCACTGTTCCGGAGGCTACGACTGTTACCTCCGGAGAACCAATGACGACGACGGTGACCGGCATCAAGAGACCGGCTCCATCGGGTTCGTCCCCGCCCGTCCGTACGTTCAAGCTCAAGAAAACCCGTAAGTACAAACATCCTTATCTTTGTAGATTTCACTTTATAAATTTATTGACACTTATCTTCTTGTGCAGGCGTGGATGTTGACGCATTCCAGGGTGGAGCTCAGGGGAGTACCTCTCCGCCAATGACGGTAGGCTCGGTCAGCCTACCTGAGGCGTCGACCCAGGCGCCTGCGCCTGCTTCCGCTGGTCCAGTTGCTCACTCCTTTGAGCCGACTGTTCCAGCCGAGATGACGTCACCGCCGGCGGTGAGTGCGATTTTTACAGCATCCTTCACCGAGCCGGCGGTTACTGTTGCTGCTGACTCCGCGGCGGCGACCGCGGCGGACACCATGCCTCCGCCCTCGACTGCGGCGGAAACCATGCCGCTTCCGCCATCGGCCTCGACGGCCGAACCTTCAGGTACGCGCGGGGCTTCTCGCCGATCTTTGTTACCTTCCCATATGCCTGACCTTTTGGATGGATTTCCCTTAGGTTCAGGTGATGGGTTCGGTGGCTATCGGCCTGTGATCGACCCTACAGGTGCGTAGGGTTCTTTTGGCCTTTATGCATTTTTTATCATCTTTTCCTAACTGCTTTGTTTCTTTTGCAGTGTCGGATTCCAATGAAGTGTATGTTCCAAGATGGAACATTCGCCGAGGAACAACCCTTCGCACACCTGTGGAGTGCGTGGACTGGGCTCGCCACGCTGCTCCCCATGGTGCGTTGGGGGAAGCCATGGTTAGCTACCAGGAGGGTAGGCTAACCAACGAGCTTCGGGTTCTCCTGGCCCGGATGCAGCCACGCGTCGAGCTGCTTTGTCGTGAAACGACAAGTTGAAAGCAGCTCGCGTTAAAGAAGTATCTCAGGCGCGTGCTCTCCGGGAGGAGAACCAAAAACTAACCGCAGTAGCTGCGGAGAAGGAGAAGGCCTTCAAGGCCCTCGAGGTTGAGGTTCAAGCGCGACTCGAGGCCCGCTCCAAGGCTGCCCAAGCTGTTAACGAACAGCTTCGGCTAGCTAAGGAGACTGCGAGGAACGCGACCTAGAGGGCCACCAAGGCTGAAGCTGTTGCTGAGCCTCTCCGCCTGGAGAATGAAGAACTTAAAGCCAAATTAGAGGCTCTTCAACAGGCTCATGATGCCTTGGCTATGGAGGACGCGAAGAAGCTTCAAGAGATCCTGGACCAGAGGGGTGTGCTTGCGCATACCGAGCGGAAGCTTAAGGGCGTTGAAGAGGCCGCTGCAAAGGATGTGCTTCTTGCCAATCTTAATAAGAGCGAAGCTGAACGCGCCTGTACCCAAGCTCTGGTTGCCAAGGAATGGCTTCTTCGAGAAGCGTTGCCTCAGGTATTTTAGCTTTATGTCTTCACGCTTTCCTTTGTAAAAATAGAAGTGTTTCTTATACTTGTACATTTTTTGTAGGTTGTGCATCGGGTCTTTTCAGAGACATCTTACGACGATGCTATGAGCGCAGCCTTCAACGCTTCTCATGAGGATGGGGAACGGACCGGCTTCCTGCTTGGTCTAGGGTTTGCTGAGAAAGGCGTCCCGCCTTCCAACTTCCCTTTGTATAATGCGGATACTGAAACTATTTACGACCAAGCAGTGAACCAGTATGCTGCCTTCCCGCATCCGGTGGTGGAGAAGGTGAATGAAATTGCTGCTGCTGATGATGGGCTTGCTGTCCTTAGAGCTTTCCTTGAACCGCCACACTCTGCTGATGGTGCGGGTCCAAGTGGAAGTGGTCCTGAAGCATGATCCAGAAGATCCCTTTCCACCACTAGCGTAGATATTTGCTTTTGTATTTCTTTTGTATGCGGGTATACACCCAGCAATGTTTGTAATATTCGAGTTTTGATGAAATAAAGAATGTGTTTGTCCTTTTCTTTGTTTATTTTACGCATGTTTACACTTAGCAATTTCTTTAGTACTTAGATAAGTTAACTTTTTGACGTGGTAAATTATAAGTTTATTTTGCTTCCTCTTTCATGATTGTGCGGGTAGGACCGTCACTTGCACTTAGCAGGATGGCTAAACTTACATTTAACCTGCGTGGAAGTTTTCCTCATCTTTTCCTTTGAAATTTTCTAAGTGTCCAGAATAAGTTAACCTTTGAACGTGGTAGATGATAGGTTGAAGTTTTGCTTCCTTGTTCGTGATTGTGCGGGTAAGACCGTCACTTGCACTTACAAGGATGGCCAAACTTTACTTACATCTGACCTGCGTGTAGGTTTTCCTTAGAACTTTTTGAACATTTTTAGCGTTGTGTTTATGCGGGTTTTGCCGCCTTCCACACGCAACTACTTACTTCTTCACACATTGATGCGGTGAATACCGGCACATGGGAAGTTCATAAGTTAAAGGTAAGGCTATCAACACATTGTGAAAGGAGAATCATTTCCATTAGAAGTGGCTCTTAGGCCTTTTCTTTACAAGTTTGGAATTGATCTACATATAACATTTGCGTAATTGAGCTCCATTCCATGTTCTTGGGATGGGAGTGCCATCGAGCCTTTCGAGCCGGTATGCGCCCTTTCCCAGAACTTGTTTGATAACATATGGCCCTTCCCAGACCGGGGCCAGCTTTCCTGGGCGTTCTTGGTTCGAAGCCTCGTTGTTACGCAGTATGTAGTCTCCTTCATTGAAGTTGCAGAGTTTTACCCGCGTGTTGTAGTACTTTTGCATTTGTCGTTTGTAATTCTCTTCACGCACTGCGGCTAAGTCTCTGCGTTCCTCGGTTAGCATAAGGTCTAACCGTCTTTCCGCATCATTGTCTTCTGGCTGGACCAAAACCCTTGGTGAGGGTAAACCAATTTCGACCGGGACCATGGCTTCAGTGCCGTAAGTGAGACTGAACGGGGTTTCCCCCGTACTGGCCTTTTTCAGCGTTCTGTTTGCCCAAAGGACGTGCGGAAGCTCGTCCACCCAGCCGGATCTGTGTTTCAAGAGTCTTTTCTTTATGCCATCGACGATGCTCTTGTTTGCTCTTTCCACCTCACCATTACCTTGCGGGTGTGCCACTGAGGTAAAGGTGTGGGTGATTTGAAGTTCTTTCAGCCACTGCTGTAGCTTCTTGTCAGCAAAGTTGGTGCCGTTATCGCTCACCAAATTCTGTGTTTTTGACTCTGGTAATGTTCCTGCTGCAAGGTAATTTATTATTGGTGTCATCCACGTTTCTGTACCGGTTTGGATGACACAAATTTCCTTGTGCGGGACTGATGGTGCTTCGAGGAGTTCAATGCGGATGTCCTTTCCCAAGTGGGTGAAGGCTAGTGATGCAAGCTTGCTTAACGCATCCGCAGATTTGTTTTCGCTGCGCTTGACATGTATGACTTTACAATCATTAAAATCACGCATAAGGGTTTTTGCCTGAGCGAGGTACAGGGCCATTGTGTCGTTCACAGCCGTGTACGTCCCATTTATTTGGTTGGCCACCAGCATGGAATCCACGTGGGCTTCCAAGTTTTTCACTCCCATCTTACGCGCAATTCTCAATCCGGCCAAGAATGCTTCGTATTCGGCTTCGTTATTCGTACTTGGAAAATCCAACCGAATAGCGTAAGTATATTCTTGGCCTGCTGGGTTGGTTAATTTTAACCCTGCGCCTGAACCCTCGTTATTGGCTGCTCCATCAGTGTAGAGTCGCCAGACATCATTGATGTCCTGTGCTGGGGAGGGTTGAGCCTCCTCCTGGCACTCTTTCTCCCGCGAAGCGGGGACTTCTGCAATAAAATCGGCCAGGACCTGGCCTTTTATGGCTGGTCTTGGCTTGTACTTAATTGCATATTCTCCCAATTCAATTGCCCATTTGGCTAGACGTCCCGATAATTCGGGTTTGCCTAGAACGTTTGAGAGTTTGAAGTTGGTGAGAATGGTGATTGGGTGGCCCTGGAAATATCGTCTTAACCTGCGTGAAGCGTGTATAAGTGCTAAGACTAATTTTTCGAGGGTAGAGTACCGGGTTTCTACGTCTGTTAGTACACGGCTAACATAATAGATTGGCATCTGGATGCCTTTTCGTTCTATTAGCAGAACTGCCCCGGTTGCTCTATCCGTTGCGGAAAGGTATAGGATTAACTCTTCTCCCGCTTGTGGTGCTGTAAGTGTTGGGAGTTCGATCAGGCGTGACCGAATCTCCTGAAAAGCTGCTTCCGCTTCTGATGTTACAAAAGATGTTAAACTATGCCTATAACATAAAAAGAAAATACTTTATAAATAAACAATGCAATGAATAAGAAATAATATAACATAAATGAACCATTAGACCTGAAAAAAAATAAAAAACACATATTAGTAAAAGATTTTGTAATAGTAATTGAAAACTAAGTTTACAAATACATACTAGCTTTAAACTGTATCACATTAAGTTTCCGAAAATCTCTTTGTAAACAGCTTTATTTAATTTTTTTAAATGTTCCTAATTGTTCTAAATAACGTTTTTTTTTTCTTTTTTCTTTTAGAATGTTTTTTATAAATAATTTTCAGAGATATCTATATTTTTATAGAATTTTTCATGTCATTTCTTAATAAATAAATAAATAAAACTTAAAAAACATTCGATTTGATCACAATTCATTGGCTCTTCTTCTTTCCTCAAGAGTAAATTAAATCATTGGCAAAGTGGTTATTAATTGGAATAAATAGACTTAATCATGAAGTTAATTGCATTAATTTGAATAAATAGATTTAAATAAAACAGAAACTTAAAAAGAAAAACATACATTTGATAAGGTGATTATTAATTGGAATAAATAGACTTAATCATGGAGTTAATTGCATTAATTTGAATAAATAGATTTAATTGTAGAATTAAATTGGAATGCTGATTTTAATTTAGTGGATTTAAAATAATTGTGAATATGTGGAAATTATTGATATGAAAATGTGATTACATGGAATCCTATGTGGATAGGCTAGAATAAGGAAAATCCTCTTGTTTTAATATATTAGTAAGATAAGATGAAAAATTATAAGGAAGTAAAATAAATAATCCCAAAGACCCAAACACCCCCTCAATATCATGGAAATAAAAACGAACTTACTTTCGTGAAACAAGTCAATAAGAGCTTATCATGATACATTACGCAACATCTAATACATAAGTTACAAATCATGATCATAGGCTTTCAAATTTCATCCACCATCAACCCTTTGTTCTACTGTTGGGAGTATTTGCATGTGCCATAACCTGTTTAAAAATATATCATTAATAAATAATATTTACATAATCACTAATTCCGAACATGCCCACATATAAAATATCAGAAAGGACTATTTAAACTAAATAACATAAAATGAAAACAAACTGATTTTTTTTGGTAATTCTAAGTGGTTTATGAAAACTATTTGAGTTTCTAGGTGGTTCGCTTAAAAAATTATAAAAGTAGTTAAACTCTTAACAAGGGTGTGTTAGGTTTGAGGAGTAGTCTTAAACTCGCAACAGGGGCGACGATGCTACCCGGAATTTGATGAAACCCTAAAACTCACAAGAGTGAATTGCGAGTTTATGAGTTAAAAATCAATCAAAACTTCTTTGTCAAAAAATGGAGCAACGTTTTGATTTACATTTAAACTCATTTTTAAAAAAGCTAGTCTAATTAAAAAAAAAACAACAATTTTAAAATTTACAAAGCTAAGTTTATAGATTTTTATAAAACAAAATAGCTTTTAATAACGTTTGAGAAGTGCAAAAAATGGTTTACGATATAACTGTATGAATTCACACTTACAGAAATTGATCCAGTAGGAGGAGGAGAAAAACTTGTTTTCAAACGTTTTTTTAAAATATAGTACATTTAATAAAAAAAAAGTCTTGAAGGTTTGGATTAACAAAATATTTCTTAAAAGTTGTTTTGCTTTAAAGAATCTAAAAACTTTATATTCTTTAAAAGCTTATATCCAAAACCATTTTTTTGCATGATTCTCAAACGTTATTAAAAGTTGTTCTGTTTTAAAACATCTACAATAAACTTGCTTTGCGAATTTTAAAATCGTTGTTTTTTTTTCTTTTAACTAAACTAACTTTTTTAAAAATGAGTATGAATGTAAATCCAAAAGTTGCTCTATTTTTTGACAAAGAAGTTTTAATATGTCTTAAACTCGCAATCCACTCTTGCGAGTTTAAGGGTTTCATCAGATTCCGTGTAACCTCGTTGTCCCCTGTCACGAGTTTAAGACTACTCCTCAAAACTCGCACACCCCTGTTACGAGTTAACTATTTTTACATTTTTTTAAGCAAACCACTTAGAAACCCAAATAGGTTTTCTAACCCACCTAGAATTAAAAAAGAAAATTCAAAAAACTTACTTGGATCACTGAATGTGACAAGCCCACTTCCTTTAAAATCACAATTCCAATAATTCCTCCCATGCATTTGATAATATGCATTCATTGCATATGAGGCATGTGCATGAACCTTATTGGGCCCAAAACAGGCCCCATTTTCATACACCTCCCTACAGTCCACACCGCCCGGCCCACAACAAAAGTCCAACACACCCTGAACCAGCTTTTCATCCGCATGTGGCTTAGCCACACACCAAACCGATGGACCCCTTTGCACCATTTTTGAGCCGGGTCCAAACCCAAACTCCATTTTTGACCCACTACAAAACTCACAACTCAAATCCACATCATAAACCTTTGAACCATCCCCATTAAAAAGCCCAAAGTTCCTCTCACTTGCACCCCCTGGTTTCTTGTTTTCATTAAATAAAGCAAATAGAAATATATCTATTTTATCATTAGGTTTCATTGGGGTCCCTTTGTTTGATTGGGCCTTGTTGATTAACCTAGTGTTATAGGTTTTTGCGTTGTCCGGTGAGGCTGCTGTCTCACCAGGCTCGTCTTCCGAGGGCCAACCAGATTCAGAAACCATAATACGAATCTGACGGCCCTCAAATCCCAACGATGCGATCGCTGACCGGATCGCGTCGATCTGTGCGTCTAACATGTTTGTGTAGACGTACCCTTTGGGGTCACGGACCCCACTTGCGTTCCCGAGTAATGCGTACTTAAGCGGGACCGTGGCGGGGTTGTCCCGATAAGCAAAATAAGGGTACGCGTTGACCATAAACGGTGAGCCCGTGTCGGCTAAGAAGGTAAGAATAGAGGTCATTGGGGGCATGAGGGTGGCGGCAAAAGTGGCGGCGGAAGGCGGAAACGAGGCGGCTAACACCGCCATGCTATGCGGGGTACTGATTTTGATTTTCCTATCAAGTCCTCGTGATGACAAGACTTCATGGAGGTTTTGCATGGCTTGAATAAGGGCATTTGGGTCCATGCTATCGTCTCCGGTTGCTAAATATTCGTTACCGACCGCAATGGCGACGATGGAAGTGGCGGGGATGAATGGAGCAATGCGGGCGGAGAACCAGTCCTCGGCCGCGGACTTGGTGGCGCTTATGTTAGCAACATGGTTGTTTTCGACCGCGACAATTACGTCAATTCCGGAGTTGGAAAAGGCTTGGAGGATTTGTGGGTTGGTGTCATATATTTTAACTTTGTCGATAATTGTGGATTGGAGGAGTTGTGCTACGGTTTTAGGTGACGGAAGGTTGTTTCCGAGCGTGCCGTAGTTAACACCGACTGCGGATACGGTGGGGAATGGGTGGAGGAGGTGGAGGAGGAGAGGGAGGAGATAGACAAAGGCCATTGTTATCAAGTGAAGTTACTGCTAGCTAGGAACAAGTTCCAGTTACTTATTAAAGGTTACATTTATATTTTTGATAGGATGTGTATAATTATATGGTTTTATGGGAGCATAAAGTGAGACATTATAATTGAATATTTCGAAAAGGGGTGAATAAATTTCAAAAAGTGAGTGAAAAAGTAGATTTACGGTGGAATTGGTCTTTGGGTCCAGCTGGGTTCGTTGAAAGAGTAGAAAAGTAAAGATGCTCTCGTCTGTTGTACCCTCATACAATCATGAATCATTCTTAATGTTTGATCTATATAACTTGGATTAAAATCTTTAGCGAACATTTACCCGTTGAGAGATGGCTAAACGAAATAATGAATCCGTCTTTATATA
This sequence comes from Bidens hawaiensis, assembly GCF_021521415.1. NCBI lineage: Eukaryota > Viridiplantae > Streptophyta > Magnoliopsida > Asterales > Asteraceae > Bidens > Bidens hawaiensis. Next base: position 660,984 of record NW_027492135.1, on the reverse strand, counting down.
AAAACTAGTGGTAAGTGTTCATGTTTGGTGTCGGTTTTGAAATGTAGATACGTCGGGGTCGGTTTCCACCAGTGGTGAAACTTGGACGAAAACGTCGGGGGAGGGGGACTCAAAATGTATTTAAAAAAATTCACAAACGAGGGGGGGATTCAAATTTTTAGTCAAAAAAGAGTAAAATTACAACACATAAAAATTTCGGACGCAAACGGATAAATTTACACTACTGTGCAAAAAAACAAGGGAGGCTAGGGCCACCCTTGGCTCTCACTATACGTCGCCACTGGTTTCACCACTTACAATAAAACGTAGTTTAAAATAATTACTTCGTAATTTTATATTTAGAGTTTTACAAAAGCTTATATTGGAAAAGTTATAAAAGAAAAACAACAAACAATTATTAGTGGGCTAGCTCTAATAAAAACTACAAATATATAAAAATATGAATGGTTCAGTTTGGTTGGGATAATTTAGTTAACCGTGGTACAAAAAAATGATAACTGAATTTTGGTTAATTGTAGTTAAGTTTCGTCGATTTTTAGTTCAGTTTCGGTTGACAGTTTTGTTATTGCTAATCCCTATATGTAATAAAAATATCATGGTTTGGTTATTGCTAACCCCTATATGTAATAAGAATATCATGGCTAGACCAAACTGCAATGGCATGGTGTAGTGGGAATAAGACCTTCTACGACCCTAGAAGTATTCGTATTTGATAAGTCAAAACAAAATTTTGAATTTATTTTTACAAATGAATTTTAGGTGCCATTAGCATTAGAGTTTGATGATGTTAAATGACAAAGGTATGGATTATTTGCACGCAAGGGAGAGTTGAAGTCCCCGGGAACGAAAGCAAATTGGTAAAGACTATGTTGATACATATAGCTAATAACGAAGGACGTAATGGTTCAAGGCTTACAGACATTGATATGATATGAACACACAACTATATCTTATTAAAAAAGATTGAAAGATTTATGAGACATTATGAAGGTGAGGGTGTGGCATGCCTTATCTCAAGATTTCTGTATGCTGTTTCACCTCCATGTGTGTTTTAGTGTGGCAGGAGATAACAAACTTCTCCTTTTGGCGGTACTAACGAGTAGTAAATACCAAACAAACATTTTTTAATCTATAATTGTCCCTTTTGTAATTAGCAATTGAACACATTTTGTTAAAAGACCTCTAAGTATGATGTAAGGGCGGGCTATAAGGTCTCTATGCAATTATTTTAATTATGCAAGCCACATAAATATAAACTCCATTAATTAATAGTCATTGACATCGCGCCGCATCGCGGCGGGTCATCCAACTAGTTTTTTTAAAGAAGGGTGCACATGCGATGTGGCGTAGAACACATGCACTGGTAATCACGTAAGATGTTATTTTTAAATAAAAAATATAGCACTGCTATACTCAAATTAAAGAAAACAAAATGTTCGTTTTTATGATATAATTTGTTTTTAAAAATATTAACGTATGAAAAAGTTATGGTCGTTTAAAAAATCATGAGTAGTTGGTTTAAAACAAGGGTTATGAAAATGTAACTATTGTTTAAATAATCAAAAATTGAGGAGACTCTGGAGGCAAATGTGTAAGTATTGTTTAAAAGGACATATTTTCCTTAGATTAACACATGCATTAAATTTTATAAGATGCCATTCGATGATGATGATGATGATGATGATGATTAGGTTAAGTGTTGTGGGCTTCGAAAGGGGGTGGTATGGCTGATATGGAAGGGCTTTACCGCACCAAACACCACATAAGGGCTACATGGATTGGGCGGCATGGAGGTGGACTTTAAAATTATAACAGGCGGCAAGGGTATTATATTGACATGGTAGGCCCAAATTTAAAGGGGTGAGGCTTTAAGTGGCTTTAAACCTCAATGGGGTTTTAAGGTTAAAACCCTCACTGCCTACGTGACAGTCACATGACAATTTAGCATGTCACACCCCGACTCAGGGCCTGCGTGTGTGACTCGTAAGTTGGTACCTGTTTTGTAAATATATCAGAGTTAAAAGTTGTAAAGCGGAAGACTTTTAAATAAAATATTATTATATTAAAAACACGGGGTTTGAAACACCCGTTAAGTTATACAAAAGTGTTTGGATATTAAAACCATGATTTACATTATTTTAATATTAAAACATCCTTTGAGCCATCAGATCGTCTAACGGCTATCCTCTGTCTCCAAACACCTATTTTCCATTACCTGTAAAACAGTTATAAAAATACGTCAGCAACACATGCTGGTAAACACGCTGACACAAAATATTTTTAAGTTACTCAGTTAACCCCTCGGGTATCTTGTGACCCGGCCCATCGTGGCTTAGGAAATAACCAAGTTAAATATACTATTATAAACCTCCAGTTATACTTGAAACCTCTCAGCGATACCGCAGCATCGAGGTCTTGGCAACTATTCAATATACACGAGATAATCTCCTCTCGGACATTACTTGGGTCGGGCCCAACGTGGCGGAGGCATTAGCAAGTGTGGTGTGGTGTGCCCACCGTCTGCCCACATATGTAAGGATCCAAACAAACGTATACAATAGCCTGAGGGCCAGTATCACTTTTGTTTATAAAGTTTTAGGGATATAATCCCATGCAAATATTCAAGACTTTGTTTTATAAAAAGTTGGACGTATTCACCTTTCTTCTTGGTTGGTGTTTCTCACCAATTTGTCTCGTTACCTCGGACCTATAGTACGAGAATAACATTTTATAAGTAGTAGATCAACGATCTAGCTTCAGACCTTTAGTCTGATTGCATGGCCTTTACCTTGACATAAGGACCTCTAGTCCTTTAAGGATCTCTAGTCCTTTTTTTGTTAATCACTTATAAACCTTTGTTTCTTCTTCGTGAAGAAACATATATTTCAACTTTCTTTTATTATAAAATTTTATATATAAGAAAGAAGTATTATTTTTATCTATAATCTCGACTTTATGAAATTCATATTTCCACTTTTATAAAATCAAGGTACAGGCTATATCCCTGACTAGGGTCAAAGCCATTAAGAATATAATAATCGGGCAGAACCACTACCTTAAATGGCTTATACTCGAAACACCTATGTTTTTACTTGGACCCCACTTCTACTTGGACCGTACTTCTACTTGGAGGAAGGTCAAAAAAGTATTTAGGTAGGGTTATGGCACACATTTCGAGGTAAGGCTTGTCGGGATATCGCCATCTCGGGTTCGTGGCACGTATATCGAGGCAATGTGTGAGATTTGTAGTGTGTTGGATGAGTGAGGACCACCCCCATGGCCGGCCTATTTATAGGAATTTTTGTGCAACTTCGCGTATCGCGAAGCAGCTTCGCGTATCGCGAAGCTGCACTAGCTTCGCTGAGTTGCCGCGTAGGCTTGCCACGTGTCTTTCCTGCCTCGCCACGTGTACTGCATCTTCGCGTATCGCGAAGATGCACATCTTGGATTCTTCGCGTATCGCGAAGATACAAAACTTTGAATATGTTCATTTTTAGTCCCTGGTCTTTTGGTAACTTGTCATATCTTGATCTTATCATCATCCAAAAATACAAAGGCGGCGATGCGAGCGTGCGAAGTGCAAAGTGTGCTAGGACTAGGGAGAGTGGTTGGCCACTTAAGAACATTTCCATGGAATGTTCTCTCCTTATAAAGTGTTTAATATTTATTTCTTTCTCCGATGTGGGATGGAGTATCCTTATTCCCTTTCTTAACATAAACTTATGTCATCCTTTACTTTATTTTACCCACTACTTATATCATAATTTTTTTTTTAGTTTCTTAACTTTATTATTTGTCAAAATTTGTCCAAAATTTTCGTGATATTACATAGCATATACTTTAAAGCCTCTCCCCAACATAGCCTTACAGGGGATCATGTGAGAAATGATATTAATGGGCGAAGTACGTGAATTTAGTCATGTCATTGATAATCTTACTATACTATTAAAGCAACATATATTTTTCACATGTCATTTAACTAGGTTATCCACATAGTATGCCAAGTATACAATTTCTATAAATAAATTATCCACCTAATAAACAATTTAATTTTAAACATTAACTCCTAAGTTGAAGAATGTTTCAAAACAAATGGTTATAATCACCATTTATTGAGTAACAAAGGCAATTAATTGTCTTCATTGTTATTTTCTAAAATTTTGAGACTTTGTTATTATTATTTTTTTTGGAATTTGGGAAATTATTTATGAACGTTTGGGCTAGATGTATGGATGTTTGGATTGAAATGGTGGTTTAAGTCACGAAGTTTGGATTTTATTGTTGCTTTATTAAACAGTTTAATCAAATTATAATTGTTATATCTCATTGTTATATTCATATTTGTAGCATTTTTTATGTTGTGTACTTCTATGTTTTATAATTTCAATAAAAATAGTTTTTATAGCACACAACTTATGTTACAACATCTACATGCTTACGATTCATAGCTTACAACATATAATTTCAGTACATGATAATTTTTAATTAATATGTCCTTTATTTCATGGTATAAGTTAGAAATATGTTTTAAATTGTTATTTATCTATGTTTTTCTTTGTATGTTAGATTTTTTTTTATTAAAACAACAATGGGATACCTTATATTAATAATGCTCGATTATCTGATGTTTATAATTCATTAAATGTATAACACACACACACACACACACACATATATATAGGATTAAGTTCATTTCAGAAGTGTTTCTTATTGCGAGAAGAGATTTTAACTAATCACATAATTTCTTTTTTATTTTCGGATTATTTATATGCAAGGGTATATTAGTGAAATATAAAATATTTTATTTTGTAACTCATGCTCATTAATGGTTTAATAATTATGATAAGTTACTAGCAGATGATAAGTTACAAACTATTATGCTTATTATTTTTTATTTAATATAAAATTTGAACAATTGGAATCTATTTGATCTAAAATCATTTATTCTAAAAATGACTTATTATTATTATTATTATTATTATTATTATTATTATCATTTGATCTAATGTAATATAGATGTAGCTACGTAATGCGGTGTAAGCACACTTTAAAATGTTGTGCAGTTATAATTAGTGTAGTGTAGACATATCTAATGTAGTCTAGGCACACTTTTAATATTGTGTAGTCATAATTAATGTAGCGTTGACATATCTAATGTAATGTATGCATATCTAATGTAGTGTAGACAAAACTAATTTTGTGTAGGTAAAACTAGCATAGTGTAGGCAAAACTAATGTTGGGTAGACATATCTAATTTAGTGTAGACAAAACTAATGTTGTGTAGGTACACTTTCAAATGGTTGGGTCTAGCATAGTGTAGACATATCTAATGTAGCGTAGGTAAAAAAAATGTAGTGTATGAACGCTTTTGAATGTTGTGTAATTATAACTAATATAGTATCTAATATAGTGTAGGCAAAACTAATGCTTTTTATGAATCAGTTTGTTTATATAATAAAGTGTTGGCAAAACAAATAAAAATAGGTTTACTTCAATACATTATATGTACTATATAAACAAATCCGTAATATACAATGTAATGTTACAAAACTTATTTGTCTTATAAACAAATTCTAAAACAAATAAACAACTTGCACAACCATAAAAAAAAGATCATAATTTTAATGAAAAAAATAAAATAGTATTAACCTTGTAATGAGCATTAAATGGGCACAAAAAATTAATCACTTAAAGCATTAAAATCTTGTTTAATGAGGCATACACTACAAAAGACACATCTAACCTTTTTATTAAATTACATGTCATAAATATGTGTTTTAATTACGAATTTGTCATTTATAATATAGACCACTGATTAAACAAAATCAATGGTTCAGATTCATTTCTCGCACTTCTCACTATAATATCACTTCTCGCATGATCCTTCCCCTATATATATATATAGGATTAGGTTCATTTCAGAAGTGTTACTTATTGCGAGAAGCGCGAGAAGAGATTCTAACCAATCACATAATTTCTTTTTTATATTTTGATTATTTATATGCAAGGGTACATTAGTGAAACATAAAGTATTTTATTTTGTAACTCATACTCATTAATGGTTTAATAATTAATGATAAGTTACTAGCAAATGGTAAGTTACAAACTATTATTTTTATTTTTTATTTCATATAAAATTTGAACCATTGCAATCTATTTGATCTAAAATCATTTTATTCTGTAAATGACTAATTAATGTTGTTGTTGTTGTTATTATTATTATTATTATTTTATAAGTTATGTAGATGTATCTACGTAATGTGTTGTAAGTGCACTTTAAAATGTTGTATAGTTATAATTAGTGTAGTGTAGTGTAAACATATCTAATGTAGTGCATGTACACTTTTAATGTTGTGTAGTCATAATTAATGTAGCGTTGGCATATCTAATGTAATGTAGACAAAACTAATTTTGTGTAGGTAAACTAATGTCCTACACATCATATAACATATCCTACATATAATAAAACATATCCTACACATTAAGCAACACATCTTACACGTCATACAACATAACCTACACATAAACCTATTTACATCTTATTTACAGTTTATCAACAAAAAAATCTACATCTTTTTTTATTTTATTTTTAATTTCAAAATTTTTATATAAATTATACATACACACTTCAAAATACCACTTACACAATACATAAATGAACCAACACACGATAAAAAAATTACACATACACAATCAAAGTATCACCTACATAGTACATATATGAACCTACACATTACTTAAATGAACCTACACGTGATAAAAGATACACATACGTAATTCAAGAAAACCACATATACGGTACATATATGAACCTACAAAGTACCTAAATTAGCCTACACACGATAAAAATTAGAACTACACTATTTAAAATACCACCTACATGGTACATATATGAACTTACATATTACATAAACGAACCTAGCTACATGATAAAAATTACACTTACACAATTCAAAATACCACAAATACAATAAATGTATGAACCTACATAGTGCATAAATAAACCTACACACGAAAAAAATACACATACACAATTTGAAATACCACATACACTAACAAAATAAATAATGTAACTTTTAACATAATCATTTTTAAATTATGAATTTAATTAGTAAATTAATTAACTGTGAACTAATTAATTCCTAAATAATGTAGCTTTAACATATTGTTGGTCAATGTTTTTTTATGAACATTGAAGAACATGTTAGCTTGTATAAACTAGAAAACGTATGGTGAAACCCACAAATTTATTTGGTAATAAAAAGTTATGGTAATACAGATTATACGATTTTTTTTGCAGGTTGTGATAACTTCTTGCAAGCTTAAATTATTAGAATATTTTATTTGAGAGATGATGTAGTTAAAATTTAGGAATGTAATAATGAAATGTAAGTTACAAATATGGCTTCTAGAAAGTAAAATACCAACATACCCTTTTTGTTTGAAACTCCATTAATTTCCATTAAGATGTTGAAACTCATAATTAAAGTATTACCATTTTTTATTGTAGACCATTGTAACACCTACAAAGTTTAGGTCCAAATTTGACAAGTTTATAAAGATAAAGGACCAAAAATAATTATGAGAAAGTTAATGAGAAAAAGTATGATAAAGAAAAGAAAGCATATTATGCTAAGGGAATAAGTAAAGAAACTCCATACCACATGGAAAGTGGGAAAGAAATAAAAGCACTTTATAAGGAAGAAGTTTTCCATGGTAATGTTCTTATGGGGCTAACCACTCTCACTAGTCCTAGCTGAGGGTGCGAAGCACCCGATGCGCACGCGCACGGACTCGGGCGACGAGCGTAATGTGGCGTTTTGATGGCGCACTTGGCACTTCGCACGCTCGCATCACCGCGAGCCACATAAGGGCCGCTTTAGTATTTTTGAACTATGGAAGATCAAACAAGAAGTGACAAGATACTAAAGTTCAAGAACTAAAAATAAAAATTCTGATTTCCAGACCCATCGCGCTACGCGACGGGTATACAGACTAGATCATCGCGCTACGCGATACAGTTTCCCATGAGTTTAGAAAAAGGGGCGTCGCGCTACGCGATGGTCCAGAAAGAAGGGGGTATTGCGCTACGCGATGACCCTGTTAAGAAACCGGATCAACCACGTGTCAACACGTGGCAAGATGTTGTGAATTGCGGCGTCGCGCTACGCGATGGTCCCCAAAACTTTGCCTATAAAAGGGGGCTACGGGTTTGAAGTATTCTCATCCCAAAAACACTTTTCTTTACACACACATAACCTAGGGAAGCGTTCCCGACGATCGTGAGGTTCCGAGACTCTGATTTCTCGTAAAACGTGTATGAATTGAGGCCATCGAGTGGTTAAGCGAGTTTGAAACAAGGTTCTGACAGTTTAAGTAGAAGTGCTACTTGTACAAGGCTTAGGCAAATCAAAATACCCGCCTAAGGTAGGAATTCTGCTTAAGTTATTATTTTTTTTATATAGCCTAGACCCTAGTCAAGGGTATAGTCTATACATTGATTAAGTAAGTAAGTGAAATATAAGCTTTCATAAGATAAGATTATTGAGGAAATGTTACTCTTTATTTTTATAAAGATGTTACTTATGAAAGAAGAAACTTGATATATACGTTTCTTCATGATGAAGAAACGTAGCATATAAATGTTTTGTAAAATGAAATGAATATCAATGTAAAGGTTATGCAAATAGACTTAAGGTCTATAGGTATATTGTAGATCTAGTTATTTATAGAATGTTATTCTCGTACTATAGGTCCGAGATAAAGATCAGACATCTGTTGGTGAGAAATCTGGAAATCAACAAAAGGTGAATACGTTCAAACCTTTTTGTAGTGTGAAATGTTTTATGACGTGAATACGTCTATGTATGGTATATTTTGAAAAGATATTTACTCTTTGAAACTATGGACTGTTATCCATATGTAAAAGAGTTATGGAAATATTTGTATGAGGGTTGGTTCAAATCCTCTAAAATGTTTTGATACAAGGTAGTACTAAACACTCAGGCTAAAATACACATGTGTCTGGATCCTTACATATATGTACTGTAGTGGGCACACTACATACATTACTGACCATGAGGCAAGTGACTGTCTCTAGGGCAAGTGAAGTCCGATTATGTGGTTTGTGCGTATGTTTAGTTCCGATGAGATGGGATTGAGACCCACTGAGTCGTTGAACACTATTGGTGTTGTGTCATTACGAATTGTGAAAATGTTTATTGAGTCAGCGTATTCACCAGCATATAGCTGACGTATTTTGAAACTATTTTCAGGTAATCAGGAGTAAGGAATAATTATGGATATGCCAGTAAAGATAGAAGAACACTAGGTATAGTTTACAGCTGGTGACTCAGTAAATTTTGTATTGAGGCATATATATGTTAAACTTGTTTTTAAACAAGTGATTTTGTAAAACAAACAAGGGTATTTAATTCCCTATGTTATGAAAGTATATATTTTAAAAATAACATTTTCCGCTGCAAACTCTGATAAATTGTCAGAAGTGGTACCAACTGTGAGTCACACGCCTAGGCCCGAAGCCGGGGTGTGACAACCATAGATCAATCATCATCAATGGTTATGATTAACTTCTCGCACTTCTCGCTATAAAATCACTTCTCGCAAGATCCATCCTCTATATATATATATGGGATGGATCATGCGAGAAGTGATATTATAGCGAGAAGTGCGAGAAGTCAATCTCAACCATTGATTCTCTCTGATTTTTTCAACACATTAATTCCTTTAATTACTCCTAAAATATTCTTTAAATTAATTCTTGTGATGGTTACAAATTTGAAATATCTATTACCTACATATAAAAAAATGTATATGTAGGTGAATTGTATTAAATTGATCACATACACAAGTAACATAATAATCTACATATAGCTCATATTCAATTATACAAATTGTTAGTTGTTTTTATTTTTATCAGGATGTAACTCGTATTTACCAACACAACTTATTTTCTCCTACCCTAATTTTGTTTCTTTTATTTTTCACCAACACATAACTAATATTTACCTACACGTATATCGTATTCATCTACACAGCTTGCTAGTTCATTTTATTTTCACCTATATATAAATAATATTCATCTACACATAACTCGTATTTGCTTACACATAAAAGATAGATTATAAAATAACTAATTATAAAAAATATGATGCGTTCCTACGTTGCGAATATTTTACAAGTTTAGGTTAATACTATTAATTGTATGTGATATTATGAACATGGTTTGTTTGTGTAGGTTAATATTATGATATGTGTAGGTAAATACAAATGAGTAGGATATAACGTGAAGTAAATTTGTATATGTAGGTTATTATTGTGATTTGTGTAGGTTAACATGAACTAGTTATGTGCATGTATTTAAATATTGTGATCTGTGTAGGTGATAACATGAACTAGTTTTTGTATGTGTAGGTTAATATTATTATTTGTGTAAGTATTTGTTTTTATGATGGTTAATATATTTATATTTTTTATAATATGAGTATGATGGTTTTGTTTTATGAGTTATTTAAAGACAAATTAAAAAATAAAAATAAATGTATAAACATTTATAACTTAACATTAATTAGGCTGAAGGGTGTGGGGCTTCAACGGGGGCGCTAGAGCCTCTCCGCTCGCGCCCCCAGGCGCTAACACCACACCACCGGGGCGCCAGCGGGGGCGCTAACGGGGCGCTAGCGGGAAAAAACATGCAGGCGTGATGGGGTTAGCGGGAGAAGAGAGAGAAAAGCACGGGATTTGATGGTTTTTTGACCGTTGGGAGCCGAACAAACCCAAAACAAAAAATATTTTTCCTATATAATTATACCCCATTAAAGCCCCCCACACCAGGGCCAGAGGCTCCAACGGGGGCTCCAACACCCCCCTTATCCAGTTTCTCTCTCTGCCACACGTCATAATATTATTGGTTGGAGCCCCCATTAAAGCCCCCCACACCCCTCAGCCTTAGTATTAATTATCAAAAGAAACTCCTAAACTTTTTCCTAATATAGTTGTACAATTAAATAATCCGAAATTAAAAAGAAAACTTATGATTGGCCAGAATCTCTTCTCTCACTTCTCACACTAAAAACACTTCTAAAATGAATCCATATATATATATATATAAGATAAGATTCATTTAAAAACTCTTATTTTTTGTGAGAACTTTAAGAACTAATCACACCCCTTAATCATTTGGTCTATGGTTCAAAATACTAATGGCATTGTAGTAAATAAAAGAATTTTGAAAGACATTTTGACAAATAGAAAAGGGGGCAAGATTTTAAGATTTATTAAAAAAACTGCCATCTATATTTTCCTAATAATTCTCCTCATTTATAGGATATAAACCCACAATTGATGGTTTTAACTTTTAATTGTTGTTGGATTTAGACAAGAAGATAGGGGAACATAAGGTAGATATTAAAATTTTTAAATGTTGTCAGTTGTTTTTTTACTAATTCTTACGTTCCGTGACCATTTAAATTCTAGTATATTCTTTTAATTACATTTTTGTTTAAAGTTTATATGGATAACATTTAATCAGATTTGTAGTATATTATTTATTTATTTATTTTAATACAGTTTAATAAATTTCTTTTTGAATGGTATGAGTTCGCAACTTGTAAACAAATTTTTACATATATGTAAACGTATTTTTTTTATATATAGGTAAATATATATTTGAATTATGTTTCAGTAACTGTAAATTTTTTTCATATCATTTTTTGTTATATATATAAGATAATACATTTATGTTTGGTTCTATCTATAAATGTTTAAACATATGTAAAAAGACAATGAGTTTAAAACATGTATAATTTAATATTTACATATATGTAATTGTTTGTTTATACGCAAATAACAATTTATATTCGTAAAAAACTACTGGCAAGTGATGTAACTTTGTAATTTACATTCTAGGTTGTTATTATTTATATGTTAAAAAAAAAGATAATTAATCGGAGAGAATAAAGAAAAAAAAAAGTGAGAGAAAAATATTAATTAGTTTACGGAGAGAAATATTTCATTTATTACCATCATACCCTTTTAATATAGTTTTTAATTTTAGAAGTTGATGAATAATGATTGGTCTAGATTGGTTCTTTAAGTTCTTAAAAAAAATTGAGTTTTTAAAGGAAGCTAACCATATATATATATATACTAGACGGGTGCACGCGCGATACAGCGGGTGTTCGAACGCAAACCCGGGTAATCACGTAACAATAATTTGGTGCATTGTTTGGTTTGAAACCTTAAACCTGTTTTAACCGGTCATTTGTTAGGATTCATTGTTGGTTTTTTCTTTAACTTTCGGTTTCAATTTTATACGGTTCAATTTCGATTTTTTATGACAAAAAAAAAATTGTTACTAACGATTTGACTCAAAGGTTTAACTTAAAAACATTCAAAACCGAAGCGCGAACACCTAACATAACATGTTATATTTTTTAGTTGAAAAAAACTACAACAATATCATACTCAAATTAAAGAGAATAAAATGTTCGTTTTTATAGTGCAACTTCTTTTAAAAATATTTAGCGTATTAAAAAGTTATGACCGTTTAAAAATCTTGGGTAAAAAGTGGTTAACAGTTAAAATAAAAGGTGATATATAGTTTAAGACGAGGGGCAAACTTGTAACTATTTTTTAATTTAACTAAAGTTAGAGGTAAAAATTGTAACTATATTAAATGAACGTGAGATTTTTTTTACTTGAAAGACTATATTACCCTTTTTCAATATGCATTATAGTTGTACGTTGTGTTAAATATTTTGTAAATTACTTAAAAATAAAGTGTTTTAATTTGCCCATCACTTCTATATTATATATATATATATATATATATATATATATAGTAAGGTTAAAATGAAAATCCACTTGCTTTGTGAATACCCGCAAAAACCCTATGTAACATCGTTTTTTTTTGTTACATATAATATATGTTGTAACATTTAATACAAAACATCGAAACATAAAAAAAAAAATGTTTTGCTATTTTTTAACATTTTTTTACTAATTTTTATATATGTTTTCATGAGATTTAAACATTAATTAAAAACATGTGGTTGAGAATGAGTTTCTAGAGTTTTCACAACTCAAGTGGGTTTTCATTTTATACTTAGCCTATATATATATATATATATATATATATATTAAAGCAACACAATTTTGTCCACATGCCCTTCACCTAGGTTGTACACATAGACTTTCATGTCATTAACCTTCCATAAATTTATTTTCCACATATTCACAATAAAATTTTAATCAATGATATTGACTTCTATATTTTTGTAACTTATTAATGTAATTATGATATTAATTATTCTAATTATTGTTAGAATTATAAAACTTATTAAATTTACTAGGTTTAAATTGTTCATCGCTTCTTCTAAAAGGCACATGCTTCGTTCAAAAATCATAATGCTCCCCATCGTTTGTAACCAGATTCTTCGCCTCATCTATAACCGGTTCTTCAGGATTTGTCGGTTTCATAATCCAAACAACATCAAATATGTTCATCGTTTGCAATTATCAGGTATGATTTATATTTTAGTGTTTAATTGATTTTTGTGAATAACAACATTAACTTGATTCACTGTTATTGGATTTAGGATTTAACTACATGATTTTTTATATTAACAATTGATAGATTTGATATTTTTTCTATTCCTATTAATCGATTTATGTTTTAATCTATTTAGGGTTTAAAGGTATGATTTTTTTTAAATTATCAGTTAATCGATATGATGTTTAATATGTTTGTTACCTAAAATTATGTTTATATATTGTGATTTTTTATTCATAATACGCCTTTTTCCAAGTTTCACTAATATTAATTTATTTTTATGACATATCAATTTAAAAATTTGAAAATCTTATTTATATGGATAGGAACCTAAGGTAGCGTTTGGTATGCAGGAATGCTAGGGTGAATGGAATGATTCATTGCGTAGGAATGAAAATGTGGTGTTTAGTTGCTCAATGGAATGGAATCATCCATTACACATGGAATCCCATTCCATTAAAACCATTCCTTCCCACCCCCCTTTTTTTGTCATTTCATTCCTCCTTTACCCACTTTCTCAACAACACCACCACCTAACAACAACAACCACCACTAACACCTGACCGCCACCGTCGCCACCACCACCGCCTCCGCCAACACCACCTTACTACTAGCGCAACCACCACCACCTGCCGCCACCATCGTCACCGTAACCACCAAAACCATTGTCACCGTCACGGCCTGACCATCATCGCCACCACCACTATCACTGCCTGGCTACCACCACCTTACCACCAGCGCAACCATCGCCGTCACCTGACCATCACCGCTACCACCACTACCGTCGCCGCCACCCTACCATCGCTATCACTACTGATGCTACCACCGCTACCCCCACCACCACCGTCGCCACTGCCACCACCATTTTCTTTGCCGGAACTAACACCACCACCGTCGCCATTGATGCTCGTTTTTTCTTTCTTTTTTTTTTGTAAAAAAAAATTATTTTAAGATATGATTGTTTTTATTATTTCTATTTTATTCATAAAATTTTTTTGGATACCAAACAACATAAAGTAATAATTCATTTCATTCCCATAGGTTAACCAAAGAAGACAAAGGAATGGTAATGATTCATTCCTTTCCATTGTCCATTCCATTCCTTCTTTCATTCCATTCCCCCTTCATTCCATTACTTCCAACCAAACATACAAGGAATGGAATGGATAAGGGAATGGAATGGACCATTACCATTCCATTGTCTTGTTTGGTTAACCTATGGGAATGAAATGAATTATTACTTTATGTTGTTTGGTATTCAAAGAAGTTTTATGAATGAAATAGAAATAATAAAAAAATCCTATCTCAAATAAATTTTTTTACAAAAAAAAACGCAATAGCGACGATGGTGGTGTCAGCTCCAGTGACGAAAATGGTGTTGGTGGTGGCGACGGTGGTGGTGGAGGTGGCGGCGATCAAGTGGTGGTAGCATTGGTAGTGATGGAGATGGTAGGGTGGCGACGATGGTGGTGATGGTCTAGCAGCGATAGTAGCGGCGGCGGCGATGACAATGTTTGCGGTGGTTACAACGACGATGGTGGTGGCGGTGGTGGCGATGGTTGTTCTGGTGGTAAGGCGGTGGTGGTGGCGACGATGGTGGTCATGTGTTGGCGGTGGCGATGGTAGTTGTGGTGGTTGTTAGGTGTTAGTGGTGTTGAGAAAGTAGAGTGAAGGAGGAATGAAATGAAAAAAAAAGAAGGGGGTGGGAAGGAATACTTTTGATGGAATGGGATTCCATGCGTAATGGATTATTCCATTCCATTGAGCAACCAAACACCACTTTTTTCATTCCCACATAATGAATCATTTTATTCCCCCTATCATTTCTGCATAACAAACGCTACCTAACTGTTATAATAATAAAAAAATTACTTTATTATATTTAGCACATTCCTTTATTTGGTATTATATTAGTCAAACAATAGTAATTGATTTAACGAGCATCTAATCTAACTAATATATTAAAGTAACACAATTTTGTCCACATGTCCTTCACCTAGGTTGTCCACATAGGCTTCCATGTCATTAACCTTTCATAAATCTAATTTCCATATATTCATAATAAAATTTTAATCAATGATATTGACTTTTGTATTTTTGTAACTTATTAATGTAATTATGATATTAATCATTCTAACTATTGTTAGAATTAAAAACTTATTAAATTTACTAGGTGTAAATTGTTCATCGCTTCTTCTTTAAAAAGCACATGCTTTGTTCAAAAATCATAACGCTCCCCATCGTTTGTAACCAGATTCTTCGCCCATCTATAACCGGTTCTTCATGATTTGTCAGTTTCATAATCCAAACAACATTAAATATGTTCATCGTTTGCAATTATCAGGTATGATTTATATTTTAGTGTTTAATCAATTTTTGTGAAGAACAACATCAAATTGATTCACTGTTATTGGATTTAGGGTTTAACTGCATGATTTTTTATACTAACCGTTAATAGATTTGATATTTAATCTATTCCTATTAATTGATTTATGTTTTAATCTATTTAGGGTTTAAAGGTATGATTTTTTTTAAATTATCGGCTAATCGACATGATGTTTAATATGTTTGTTACTTAAAATTATGTTTATATATTGTGATTTTTTGTTCATAATACGCTTTTTTTCAAAGTTTCACTAATATTAATTTATTTTTATGACCTATCAATTTAAAATTTGGAAATCTTATTATATATGGATAGGAACCCAACTGTTATAATCTAACTAATATAACAAAGCAACTCAGTTCTATCCACGTGTCATTAATTTAGGATGTCCACATAGGACTCAACATCATCACATTTCCATATAATTATTTTCCACATATTCACAATTAATTTTTGGTAACATTAAATGTTATTTTTGGAAACTAAAATCTTTTTTAATATAGTTGATCAATTAATTTTATATTGATTAGAAATTCACAATCTTACAAAAATTTTTATTTTTAAGATAAACATTCCTGCAACAACAATCTTACAAAAACAAAATTAAAACAATCTTACAAAATGCACACCAGGAATTTTTTTTAAAGGGGATGGATCCCCGACAAACATTTCAATAAAAATAAAAGAAAAGAAAATGAGTTAATTAAAACGGTTTCTAAATTAGTCAATAGGTCAAATTAATTTATTATTATAGTTAGATATCTAATGTCACACCCCGACCAAAGGCGGCGGAACATGCCGAGGTGTAACGATTATCCATAAGCACATGACACTAATTAAAGTGACAGTATTTAAATTTCATTTCACAACATCGAAAATGTCACATAACAATTATCCATAAAATAACCATAAACAAGATATCACAAAATATGGCAAATTGATATTGTTCATTTTTACTAATATCCTAAGGTCTTTGATGTCGTTTTCTTCACAATCATAAATCAACCAAGATGCAAACCTGCAACATTTCATAAAATAAAGTTTGTCAACACAAAGGTCGGTGAGCAATTCATAAGTTTAACCATATTAGTATATAGTAAAGATAGCCACAAAACTTGCATACGAAACGACAAATAAAAGTGGTAATTTGGATAAATAGATATCGCTAAACACATTAGCGACACCTAGCTATAAGGGGATGCCAAATAGTCTAGGATTCTATAGTTATCGTTAATTGCATTACGTTAACGACACCTTGCTATAAGGGGATGCCAAATAGTCTAGGATTTTATAGTTCCACCAACCAAAAGCGATAAACACATAGGCATATAAGCATAGAACACCAAATCGAGCAATTATTTAGGTAAAGTATACAACTACGTTTGTGGTTTAAAATTCAAATATAAAGCATTTTGTTGAATAAGTATGAAATGTCACCCCCAAAATAAAAGATGGAAAATGGGGTATGAAGTACTCACCTTCAAGTAGTAAACTTGAAAGATGATAATTTGGAGATTTGTCGGAACGACGAGTTAACGCACAATGCCTAAAAAGAAAAAGAAGTCTTGAATTTAGAAAGGTTGTCTTGAAGGACTTTAAACAAAATAAATGTTGAGAAATGTAAATAATTAAAGTTCAAGGTTTAAAATGTAACTATTTAAGAATTTATAATAATAACCCTTTAAAAACGTAAGTTTGCTCGAAACCGGATTAAAGTATCTAACCTTAATATTTACTCAACCTATGTTAAGTAATAAGGTGGGTAAAATGCAAGAATGCAAATCCCTTTGGAATAAAGATACTAAAACGGGTTTTTTTATCGAGTGTTCGGGTTGTCGGTTCGGGTCTTGATAATTGGTCAAACACAAAGTCAACTTTCCAAAATATTGAATGTTATGAGATAACTCAATAAAATTTCATAAGACTTAACCAAGTATGTAGTTCCATTGTTTTAGAACTAACAACGCACGTTAAGCGAGTGTTCGGTTTTGTCGGTCCAAACTTTGTTATGAGATCAAGTTGGATCCAACATTTCCAAGTACTTAAGAAAATATTTAAAAATCAATTTGTAACTATTTTTAAAGAAATATACAAGTCTTGATGGCTAAAAAAAAACACTTGTGTGTCTTAAGCGAGCAAGAATCGGTTTGGTTCGGTTTCCATCTTACAATAAGTTCATAGATGGTTTCCACATGTCCAAACACTAAATAACTTGTATAATAATGTACAAATAAAAAAAATACCAAAAGTTAATAATAAAGTCTTTAAACAAAAGTTCGATTCTCGGTTCGGATCGTGTTTCGGGTTAAGACCGAGGTAAGATTCTACAAACCCATAACCATAGAATTTGTAAAAATGATTTTAGAAACTTAGATTTAACACTAAGTATGTTTAAACAAACAAAACTAGTAACAAAGTTCGGTTTACGATTTAGAGCTATTTACGGTTAAACCGAAGCATAGACTCTTAAAAACCCATAACCATGGAACTTGTAAACATGACCAACAAACTAAAATAAGCAAGATTAATATGTATGAACAAGTTATATAGATGTATATATATCAAGGACACGAAGTCCTCCATGAAGCTTTGCCTTATGGGGTCCGAAACCTCACCGACCGGAATCGGAGAAGTAACTACCAAAGGTAAACAAGGGGTGCATATTATATATATGTTGCACAACCATAAACAATTATTAATAAGGCTACATAAACTAATTAAGATGAAAGACCAAAATCCTTCAAGAACACTTAAGAAGATAACCTTGAATCTTTGATGTTTGAGAGAGTTTTTTTTTTGGAGTTGTAGCAAGGGAAAATGAAGAGGAAAGGTGGTGTATATATAGGGTAATGTTGGTGGTCAAATATGGGTGTGAGACACAAGAGTTTTCATGCAAAATGGATCAAGACAAAAACACAAAACAACAAAAAAAATAATAAAATAAATAAATAAATAAATAAATAAATAAATAAAAATAAAAATAAAGGTAGGATGTTTTCAAGACCCAACAAACAAGTGTGAAACAATATTGTAACATAAATCCATCATTTTGATTATAACATAAGCTTCGGTTTACAAATCGGGTCGGTTTACATAATAAACAAATACAAAAATGAATACAAACAAGACCCGAAATTGGCGAATGTCACATCTAATTTTTGGTAGTTCCAAAAATCAAGCCCTGGATTTTTATTAGAAATTATATGCTGCATTTATAGGCTTATTTATAGGTTTTTATTTATAGAATGTATATTGCATTATATTGAATTCGATTTATCATATTTATTATTTAATTAACGGTTTCTGAACTTACGGTGTTTATAAAAAATAAACATCTCCATATGTAGTATATAACATCCGCTACTAGATGCATTCTCCACATTAATACAATCTTCTGCCTTTGAAGCTTTTACAAAGTAAGTTCTTCAACTGTTAATTATAATTTTATATTTAAACGAATTATTTCAGTAAAGTCTTTTATCGTTTGATTTAAAACAGATTACAATGGAGGTTCAAAGCTTTACAATGTTTGATGAAATTGATGTTCTCAAAACATCTCCATCCACAGCTAAGGTTAGAATTTTGAGAGTATGGACCGTCAAAGATAACAAACACTCCAAACGAGGACTTCTTGATGGAGATGGTCCTCATGGATCAATCTGTAAGTTTTTTATTTTTTATATTTTCCTTTCTCTATATCTTTTCATTAATTATCTACACATGTTTCTTCTTCTTATTATTATTATTATTATTATTATTATTATTATTATTATTATATGACAGGAGAATCGAATGCAAGCTACGATTTTTAAACCCGACATTTTTTGTTTCAAAAGGTTTTGAACGAAAACTCTACACGAGTGAAAATATAAGTTAGTTTTCAAATAATATTAGAAAATTTGTTACTAATGTGTTTTTTTTTATTTTTCAGGTATAATGGTTCATTTATGTTATATTATTCCTTATTTACTGAATTATTTATTTATAAAGTATTTTCTTTTTATGTTATAGACATAGTTTAACATCTTTTGTAATATCTGATGGTAAAAAACTTATGTCAAATATTTGTGTTGATTGAATATGTTTTTTAATTTATATTGTTTCTTGATATGTTTTCCACCTGTACATAACACGGGTTATTATCCTATTATATATATATGAAGTTTTATATATTTTCACTCGTGTGTAACACGAGATTTAAGCTAGTATGTAATAAATGATTTAATTTTGAAATGACAAAGTTGTAATTAGTAATAGTATAACTTAAATGGTTTTTAACAACAAAAGTGTAGCTTGTGAATTTTTATATTGCGTAATTCAATCAATTAAATAGCTATTATTAGTGGAAATATTAATGTATGTTTATTTTTATATTATGTCAGAGATACGTACCATTGTAGTGTATACACTTCATGACTTTTCTGAATTTATGTTTGCCCTTACATTTTTTTTAAAACAGATGCTTACATAACATTAGTTTTGCGCACACTATAATAATAAAAAATTTTGTTTAAGTTGTCAAATTTAGGTCAAATCTAGCAAGTACGG
The DNA here is from genome assembly GCF_021521415.1 of Bidens hawaiensis. Classification (NCBI taxonomy): domain Eukaryota; kingdom Viridiplantae; phylum Streptophyta; class Magnoliopsida; order Asterales; family Asteraceae; genus Bidens; species Bidens hawaiensis. The sequence continues at coordinate 640,476 of NW_027492135.1, read as the reverse complement.
ATACTGTTCACAATTTAAAATGACGGATGTTAGATGACGCTTGCCATTTTAAATGGCATATTTCTGTTAAAAGGCATTTTGACTGACTGTAGGCTACGTTGGGAATTGTGATCCGCCAGTCAAAATGGTGGATCAGAAGCAGTGACATCTGCCATTTCAAATGATGGATAACACCAAAAATGTACCATATCCGCCATTTCAAATGGCGGAACATAAACTAGTTGTCCAACTCACCCAACAGAAACTGTCAAGACCTAAATATAATCTTTTGAACTTGTAGGGTTTGAGGAATTCAGAAAACATGTTAGCAATTTTAGGAGAATTCTTTTAGGCATAATAAATGTTGGTATGTAGTATGCGGCTAGTCCGCATCTATTAAATGAATTTGCAAGCCAGTGTTGATTGTAATCCCAATTACACTAGTAGCGTGGTCGCAGGAAATTTTTGGCTTACTTAAAGGATGGAATAAGCTAGAGAATGCCATAATCCCATCCGTTGTAAACATAAACTCATAGCAATGGATTTTCTTGTATACTTTCTCATTTTATTTGTCATTCTTGTTTCGATTTCAATGATAATTTATTCACATAAAATACAGAGAACTGTTATCCCCACAAATTGGCCAATTCTTGGTATGATACCAGGTAGTCTTGTAAATATTCACCGAATCAACGACTACATCACAGAAATTCTGATAGAAAGTCGTGGTACATTCATGTGGAAAGGCCTTTGGTTAGGCAACATGGACTTCATACTTACCACAGATCCTTTAGACATCCATCACATTCTTAGCAAATACTTCAACAATTATCCCAGAGGTGACAAATTTAAAAAAAATCTTTGATATCCTAGGAGATGGAATCATCAATTCTGATGGTAAGTTATGGGAGATCAATCGCAAAGTTATTTTTTCAATATTTAAGAATGCAGAATTTCAAAGTACGATGGAGACAATTATTTGGGACAAAGTAGAAAATGGGCTTCTACCTATGCTTCAATCAATTTGTGAACATGGCACTGAGATCGATTTGCAGGATATATTTCAAAGGTTTGCTTTTGACAACGCATGCAAGCTACTTTTTGATAATGACCCGGGAAGCTTATCTCTTGATTTTCCTTACAATCCGTGTTTGAAAGCCATCACAGAAGCTGAAGAAGCTATTTTTCTTAGATATTTAACTCCCCCATGGCTTTGGAAATTGCAACAAGCTCTTCGAGTGGGAAAAGAGAAGAAGCTGAGCGATGCACAGAGAAATCTTGATGATTTCATATACAAATTCTTGGCTAAAAAACAAAAGCAGTACAATAATATGAACCATGAACCACAAAAGTTCGTATTTTTTATAGCGCTCATGAGAGAGCTTAAATGTCAGGTGGGCACATCTATGGATCATACAAAATTTCTAAGGGACAACTTTTTTAATCTAATGTCTGCAGGAAAAGATACCATCTCTGGCGCTCTATCTTGGTTCTTTTATCTTATTGCGAGAAATCCAACCGTCCAAGACAAGATTCAAGAAGAGATTCGTACACATTTGAAAGTTAATGCATGTAAAAGAAGGAGCATGAAAGAGTTCGATAAAATGATTTACCTGCATGGAGCTTTATGTGAATCCTTGCGGTTATATCCTCCGGTCCCGTTAAACAACAGATCTGTGTTACAACCAGAAATCCTTCCAAGTGGCAAAAAGGTTGATCAAAACACCAACATTGTTCTTTGTTTCTATTCTATGGGAAGGATGAAATCAATATGGGGGGAGGATTGCATGGAATTTAAGCCTGAAAGGTGGATTTCTAACAATGGAGGAATCAAACATGAGCCATCATACAAGTTCTCGACATTTAATGCTGGACCAAGAACTTGTTTAGGTAAGAATATGGCTTTGTGGGAAATGAAGATAATGGCAACCATGATAATTTACCATTACGACATTCAACTGGTGGAAGGTCATCATGTGCTTCAAGCAAACTCTATGGTACTTATGATGAAGCATGGTCTCAAGGCCCGACTGAATAAAAGAAGTGAAGGAACTAAATTAAATTAAATATCTATTTGGAATATTTTTATTGTGTACCAGGATTTATATACTTGTACTATATACTGGTTGCTATTGTGAAGTTTATATTTATAGCATCAATCTACTCTAGTTTCTGAAGTGAGAAAAATAAGGTGCTCTCCTGTAATTGTTGAATATGATAACATCTACTTGTGTATACTAAATTTTGAAGTAACAGTTGGGCAAGGTTGTTGATGCATATGTTCCAAAAAAATCCAGATAATCAATGTGTCTTTGTACGAAATGTTGGGGTCTTAAAATTTTAATCACCTTCCCACGCTCAGCTATTGCATCAGAATTCTCGGAATCAAAGAAATCCTTATGGACGAATTTGAACGCTGCTGCTGCTGTTCTATATTGAAAAAATGAACACTTTTTAACTTTTAAATAGCGATCGATAATTTGCAACCGATTACTTTATGTTTCAAGCCTTCAATTTCTGAATTATGCTTTTGAAATTTGTGTGAAAAGTGAAAAGATTGAACCTTTATTTTAAAATTTTTTTATTATGTTATTACACAACCAGTCCCTTAGATATCAAATGATAGAAATGCCCTTCAAGTTAGCAGAAAATTTAACGGAAGTTAGTCTTAGAACCCAAATACTACAAAATTAAAACCTTAAACCCCACACTTGTTTATTTCTTAGACTTAACCACATGGAATTGAAATTAACTCTTTTTTCTTTTAATACATTGTTCTCTCCAATCCATACATACCTATCCTTATCCTTATATTTTCACATAACCAGTTTTTACATTTGTCTTACATAATCAAAAGTTTTTATCTTCAATAAATCATAATGTTTATAGACTTTAATTAAATTATTATTCAAAAAATACTTTGTTAGTAAAATACCTTATATAAGTTAAAGTGTGGTACAAGAGAAATAAAAATAAGTAAAAAAAATGAAACTTAGTATTTTAATATTAAAATATTGGATATTTTTATTATTCTATCCAATTAGCTAGTAATCTAAAACAAATTAAAATTAAATATACTCTGATTAATATTACACTAGATTTTATCCCCCGTATTACAGGAGTTGTTTTACATTATTCGTTTTTAATATTTATATATTTATATTTGGATTTTAATTTTATTTATTATAAGAAAGTTAATAATTAACATACTTGTGGTTTGATGATGAAATGGTTTCACAAATAAATGATATGTTATAATACGGTTTAAAAATTATCTGGGTTTGGTGATACTCGTTACCCGTTTATTTTCTTTATTATAAAATTGTTTCTTAATTATAAATAATATATATATATTTTTAAATAAAATAGGATAGTAATTTTTAGTATATCCATATTTTATAGGATTTTCATATCAAATATCTGATTAGATTAATTTTTTAATATAATGAGATGTCGTAACCCGTTTAAGAGCTATCTGGGTTTGGTGAGACCTTTACTCGTGAATTCGGGTTAAATGCGTGAGAAGCCTTCATTTACAAATAAAGCAATATGATACCTTGAGAGAATGATTGTTTTAGATTTTTCGTTTTGTAATATACTTTTGGATTTTAATTTTCTTTATTATAAGAAAGTTAATAATATACTTAGGGTTTGATGATGAATAGGTTTTATAAATAAATAATATGTTATAACCCGTTTAAAAGCTATCTGGATTTGGTGACCCATGATCAGCTTATATTTTTTACTCTAAAATTGTTTATTAATTATAAGTAATATCTTTTTCTTTTTAAATTGGATATTAAATTTCAGTATATCCCTATTTTATAGGATTTTCATATTAAATAATTGGTAATATTAATTATAAATTTAATGAGATGTTATAACCCATTTAATAACTATCTTGTTTTGGTAAGACCCATACCCATGAATTTGGGTTAAATCAATGAGAGGCATCCATTTAAAAATTAAGCAATCAGGTGGCTTTCATAAAAGGGGGGAGCGACCACATCGCGACACATAGGATTTTAGGGGTTTCGTTTATATATATTATAGATTAACAAGGCCATTCCTATATTGATTGGGTGGTAAGGTGATTAGGGTATAGAATAAAATGTCAATATAGAGTATAGACATTTTTGGTGGTTGACTAACAACCGTTGAGAAATCGTTAGTAGTTGTCAACAACAAAAATTACAACTCTACTAGTCGTGACTAGTAATCCCTCCCCCAAACACACACACACAATCTACTTGTGGAGATCGGTTTCATAGTAAAACACTCACCCCTAGCAGTTAACAAACTAAGCGGAAACGACAGATTGATGAGTGGGGTGAAACTACGTGCTTTAATTGTTTAATTTCGTGTGTGTTAATTTTTTTATATATCGAACACGATTACTTTGAGTGGTTTTATGTTTACAGGCGTTCGGAGCTTAAAGGAGCTAATTCGGAGTGTTTAGGATGGCAAGGAATCAGGTTAAGGTTAAATAAATGCTAACCGGGGCACGGAAAGGTGAACGGGTGTCAACAAAACGAGAAATGAAGTTTTGGTACTGTAGGCACCGTAGGTTATGGTGGCTCCTCCGTAGGTTACGGTGGAGCTGGGAACCGTAAAGCAGTGATCATAAGTCGTAGCTTTACTATCAGCCGTAAGCTATGGTGGCCAGGCCGTAGCTTACGATCTGGCCTGACGGGAAAATCATTTTTTGTTGCTTTTCTTCCATATTTAAGCGGACCAAACTCTAAATCGATTATCCTTCATACCTAACATCCTTGGATGATTTTGGGCCCATTCTCCACCATCCTAACACCCTTGAATTACCATAATCATCCATGCTTCCACTCCATAATCAAGCTTAACAAGATGAAGGTGCAAGGCTAAACCATTTGTAACCATCTCCGGGAGTAGGGCTGTGAGCGTGACTAGAATTTTAATGTTTTAAACCTTGGTATTGGATTTGGATTTGATGAACCATTCAGTTAGTTAACTTTTGATGTTTGTTTGTGCAATTAAACAATTTTTCGTAATTGAATGCTTTGAAGTTTTATCAGTTAATTTATTTGTGATCATCAACTTTTACGATTAGGTTCTTAGAGTCATTGACCCGGTTATCTTTAACCATTAAGCCGATTGCATTTATCAAACCCTAAAACTAGTAATCAATTAGGTTATTATTCATCCAAACCAATTGTTCGGATTAAGTTATGTCAATCAGTAAGGTCAATATTTTGTCTTTTGATATAGATATTAACAAATGGGTTTTACAAATAGGTTTAATCAACTACCTGAAACCTGGAGATTGGTTATCTTTCTCTCAATTTTTTTACAACCAAATAATATTTAAACCGCTTGACATCGTCTGTCCGCTTAGTTTATTAATTGATCAGTCTTGAGTTTGATTAGCACTTTCCACTGATTCCATATGGATTCGACACCTTAATTTCCCTTGCTAGTAGAGGTATTTTATAAATGTTTTTGATTGACCTTTCGACATCGATCAAAATGGTACCGTTGCCGGAGAATCAACGCGCAAAGTGCTAGTTTAGTTTAACTTAAGTTTAAGTGTTATTTTTATTTTTATGGTTTCTTCGTTGATTTTACGCAAGGTTTGTGTGTTTTTGTGTGTGCATATATTCTTACAGGTTCATGCATACGAGATATTCCTGAGACAAAGAACAACTTCAATTTGATCCTGAGATTGAAAAGACAACAAAGAGAAATCGAGTAGCTCAAAGAACGAGATTTAATCAAAAGCCAGAAACTAAAACATCTAAACCAAAGATAGAGAACATGAGTACTCAGAACAATCAAAACCCACCCGTTAATCAACTCGACAACCAAGATCAACCAAAAAATCAAGAGTATCTGATTCCACAACACAATCCACCATCCAAACAAAACTAAAATGCTAACCGAAATAGAAAATCAGGTAAACAAGGGTGGTGGAAACCGGAACCAAGACAACAACTAAATTTTGACAATAATCGTTTAGCTAGGTCAGAACCACAAAACCGTTAGGGGCTTTGAGTTTGCGAGGGAAGAGAATGCATTTAATCATGGTATTGAGAGAGTCGGTGATTTGGACGAATTTGAGGATCGGGATGCTGAGTATGAAGATGACGACGAATTCGAGGAAGTTCAAGGGGTCAGCATCATCAAAGAAACCAAAAACTGTACCCCCAAAACAATCAAGCACCTAACCAGAATCGTCAATAGTATCAATACCCGAGAAATCAACAAGTGTCGAGACGTCAGATAGGGGGCCACAAGTTCCATTTTACGAGTATGATGATGGGTCCCGAGAGCCTTTATCCCACCATCTTTTTGAGGGGGGGGGGGTGGGGGGATTCAAAGCCATTTTATCCCACAGGTTGCAACGAACCCCCTACCGATCATTGTTCTTGTAAGAGATGAGAGAACATTTTCAGTGAAGGAGAGTAGTTTGATCGGAGTACCCATGTTTCACGAGAAAGCCATAGAGGAACCGTACTTACATTTAAGTGATTTTAACTCAGTCTACGCGACGATCTCCAGTCAAGGGTTTACCGTAGATGAAATAAAGTTGGTTGTTTTTCAATACTTTTGAAGGATGCTGTGAAACAGTGATTTTTGTGATTACCTTCGGCCAATATTTACCTGTGGCATGACTTAGCTTAGCAATTTCTCGACGAATATTACACGCCACAGAGAACCTCAGAAGCCCGAACCGCCATTACAAATTATCAGCAGCTCACGGGTAAAACATTTTACGAATCCTTTCAGAGGTTCAAATTATTGTTGAGGACTTGCCAACACCACGGGATTGCCTTATGGGAATTAATAAAGGTACTCCATGACGGTCTGGCTAGTGATAATGTTAGGGATCTTCAGTCTACTACTAATGGGTCTTTCTTAACGAATGATGAGAATGAGGATTGGAGACACTTGGAACGACATGCGATAAACTCCAAGAGACAGGCCAGTCAAATAGAATGGTTAAGAGGTCGGTTGTGAAAGCGGTGGATAGTGCCATGCTTGAGGATAGAATGGCCAGAATGGAAAAGAAGTTGGAACAACTAATGGTCGCGGGTACAAAAGAGAAGTCTCAACCTGGAAAAACATATCCGGTTTGTGAATAGTGTGGGGAATTGGGACATGATGTGTTGAGTTGCGGGGCTATTTATGACGAAAGGGTTGAAGAAGAGGTCAATTATGTTCAGGGTGAGAGGAACTATAATAATAATATGACACATATCACTCGGGCCTTATGAATCACCCAAATTTAAGCTATGGAAATGCGAGTATGCAACAAAACCCAATTTCTAGGATCGTTTTCAGAGAACCAGGTACTAGCCAGGTTAGAGTCAGTATAACAATAACTCGGGTAATAATTAGAGTGGGTTTAATCAAGGATCAACCCAAGGTCAAAACATGTCTCAATATTCAGAGGTGTTAACATTGTTGAGGGACCTATATGGAAATGATCTTTGAGTCCTGCTGGGTTCTTTGAAAGAGTAGAAAAGGAAAGATGCTCTCGTCTGTTGTACCCTCATACAATCATGAATCAACACCGTTTCTTATATGATCCATATTATTTGGATTAAAATCTTTATCGAACATTTACCCGTTGAGAGATGACTAAATGAAATAATGGATCCGTCTTTATATGAAAACTAGTGGTAAGTGTCCATGTTCCATGTCAGTTTTGAATTGCAGATACATTGGGGTCGGTTTCCACCAGTTGCGAAACTTAGGCGAAAACTTCGTGGGGCGGGGGAATCGAAATGTATTAAAAAAATCAGAAAAGAGGGGGGGGGGGCTAAAATTTTCAGTCGAAAACGAGTAAAATTACACTACATAAAAATTTCGGACTAAAACGAGTAAATTTACACTACGCAAAAAAACAAGGGGGGCCGGGGTCACCCTTGGCCCTCACTATACTTCTCCACAGGTTTCCACCACTTACAATAAAACGTAGTTAAAAATAAGCACTCCGTAATTTTATATTTGAAGTTTTACAAAATCTTTTATTTGAAAAGTTATAAGAGAAAACAAAAAAATAGTTATTATTTAACAAAAAAAAAATTAATATAGTTGGTTAAGAAACAATAAAAATTTTTAATAAATAAGTAAAACAAAGACAAAAGTTTGGGGTGTAAAGGGTAAGATTAGAGGGGTGTTACACTCGCGTTTAGGGACCTTAGTCAGGTGAATAATAGTTGGTACGTCTAGCATAAATATTTGTTTACAATAGAAATTGACTTAAGAGTTAAAACAACACAATTTTTAAATGAAAAGGGATAACATGCCCTTTGACTATTTACAAAACACAGATAAAGATCTGCCTTCGTGAAAAGGATGATTTGTTCGGATTGTTTTGGATCAACATGAGAGTCCAACTACATTAAAACACTGATAAGTGTATCCAAAATACATCTGCTTTATATTCTTCTTGTACAAGGAATAATAAGACTATCTACCTGCAAGGTTTATCGGAAGTCTTGGAATAGTAATCCGTGCAACATCAATATCTGCCTAATTTCCTATCCTTGTGTACGATCACTTGAAAAATGCTTTTAATTAAAAGAATACGTCAGTGTATGATGGTGAATACTGTTAACAAACACAAAATATTTATAATTGGTTAACTGAATAATAAAACAACTTGACCATTTTTGATTTAGTAGTTTAAACACTCAATAGACCTAGTTCAACCCGAGAGTACAACTACTGAGCACACTAGTATTATACCCCTATTTACTCGTGGTTTTGCGTATGCCTACAAATAAGTCTCTTGCTATCCATGTTGCAACGTCCTATTTTTAACACATGTGTACATGGGGATCCAACTTTACATGCACTAATAGTATGATTGTTGTCGGGTTAAACTACCTTATGCATCAAATTATTTTAAACTCTTTTAAACCATTTTTAAGATAGAAATCTATTAGTAGTTTTGAAGAACTTAAATGTATTAACCAAATAATAAATCTTGATTGACAGTTCCTCATGGTAACTGCTTATGTATCTTAACCTATTGATAAGCCATAGGTTTTGAAAGAAAATTATTGCTAATACAAAATAATAACTTAAGAATTCTGTACAAACGGGTGCTAGCACGAGTTGGAGTGATTAATTCAAATCAACTGATTAAGCTCATCGTATTCGGTTGAGTTGTGTTGCCTTTTATAGGAATGAATGACCAAAGTCCAGTGTACGTAAACCATTGTTTAATCCTACCTTTTTATTCACACTTTAGCTTTTGTTAGTCTATCCCTTTGGAAGTAGTGCTTCAATTTCTCAACTTGGGTCCGACTTGTGTGCTGCAGAAGACGTGTCATATGAAGAAGATGCTTTACATAAATGAAGTATAGGATAGGATATCCGATGGTGAACATTGAAGAAACCAATGATTTTCTTGTTATTCAATTATTGTGTCATCCACAATTTACAAAAATAAATAGTAAAGGTTGTAACAACCAAACGTAATCAAAGGAAAAAATTAGGAAACAAATGACATAATTAAAGGAGTAAATAAATAAAGAAAATTTATGATTTCTATACTCCCCCTCAAGTTGGAGCATGAAGGTCACAAGTCCCAACTTGTCAAGTAAAGTACGAAGTTGTTGCGTTCTAAGTGCTTTTGTTAAGAGATCGGCCGGTTGCATTTTCGTGTGGATGTGTATTGGTTTGACTTCTTTAGACTGCACTCTTTCTTTCACGAAGTAGCAATCCATCTCAACATGTTTTGTTCTTTCATGAAACACGGGATTGTTGGCTATATGCTGAACCGCGATGTTGTCACAGAATAGTGTAGTCGGGCCATTTTGAGGAATCCCAAGGTCTTTTAGGAGCCATCTCATCCATAATACTTCACTAACCGTGGATGCCATAGCTCGGTATTCAGCTAGCTGATGAACGGGAAACGACAGTTTGTTTCTTCGATTTCCATGAAACTAATCCTCCTCCGAGTAAAAGAGTATAACCTGTCCTGGACCTTCTAGTGAATGGACACCCGAGCCAGTCGGAGTCACAATAAGCAACCAGGTTAGTTCCACCATTTTTTGGAATAAGAATTCCTTATCCTGGTGTACTTTTAAGATATCGTAGCACTCAAGTAACAACATCCAAGTGAGTTTGCCTTGGGTCATCAACAAACTGACTTAACACATTAACTGAATAAGCAATATCGGGTCTCGTGACCTGCAAGTATAGTAGTCGGCTGTCACACCCGGCCCTGAGCGGCGGAAACAGCCGGGCGCGCACGAGTGGGGATTGATAATTAAGCACGGGCCATTGCAAAACATTCAAAGATTTTTATTGCGCATGAGAAGTTTAGTACAAACACATTACATTGTTCAAAGATTACAAAAAAAAAAACATCCAAGTATAAAACTGAAGATTTCCTCGCCATATCCCCTTGCGCGGCGGGTAACCGTGCGCATCGAGGGGATAAAACCAAAATCTTCCAAAAAGCTTGTTTTAGATGTTCAGCGTGTGGTGCTCTAAGTGTGACTCCATGCGCTACCTAGTTATCTCCTGAAAGACACGTAAAAACATTTGAATCAGTATAAACTGAGTGAGTTCACAAGTTTTAGTAACTTGATAAAATCATTCTGAAACATTTCTGGCAACATCATTAACATCTGTTTGGTAAAATCGTATTAACACATGATTCTGACAATATTCTGATAAAAATCGTTCCGCGGGTTACGCGTGAACAAATTCTGGATACGGTGCTCGTCTATGTAAGTGGCGCAGCCACTACGAGCTAAAATAACGTAAAACCGTCCCGCGAGTTACGCGCAGACGTTTCTGGAAAACTATGCTCGTCTATGCAAAGAGGCATTGCCCCTACGAGCTAAGGATACCGTCCCGCGGGTTACGCGCAGACGTTGTGCCGGAAAACAAGGCGCTCGTCCATGCAAAGAGGCGCGACCCCTACGAGCGGGCTCAACCCCATAGTACTGCCCCATGCCAGGCACTCGTCCATGCAAAAAGGTGCGACCCCTACGAGTGGGCGGATCAAACCAGCAGTCCCTACCCTTAGAGTTCCAATGGTAAAGTGATCACTTACTCGAGTTCTAGCGCACATACATTGAAAACCTTAGATAACCGTTTGCATTGCTCATCATGAAACATAACTTAAACACATAATCGCTTGCATAGCTTGTAAGTATACCATGATAAAACAGTATTTAAGTACGTGTCCCTCGCCCCGAAAACAGTTTAAACGTAGTGAAAACAGTGAAAATAGGGGCTGTGAGACTCACCTGTGGTTCTTGTTAAGGGATTAATCGAGATTCGGGTTTTCTTGGTGTTGGCCTCGGAATCGAAGGTCTAGAATACGATTAAATAACAAGTATATATATTAAGATCAAGAAATAGGAGAATATAAGGGTTGGATAGTAGGTCTCAAGGTTATATTCTCGGCTTACCTAGTAACAGGATCGGAGCTGGAAACAACGGATGCTTGGGAAAGGATTAGTGCAAGTTTGTAGTTCTTTGAAGTGTGTTTTGGGTGATAATTTAGGCTACAAATTTATAGGCAAACTCAAGGGAACACAATCCCTTGCTTTAGGGGATTGAAATCTTTTCATATCTAAATGTAATGATGATAAAGTATGGAAGTTATTATTATTTACTTAAGAGTGGAGTGGTGGATAAAAGATTTTGATTTGATTTGGACAGAACATGCAGGTCTGGGGTTGGTGGGAATAGGGTGGCTGACAGTTGACTTTTCATGTTACAGTGTGCTTTTTCAGGTACTTTTGTCAGTGTACAGTAAAAAGTGGAAAATCTCTGAAACACGCTACTGTTTCCTTTCGGGCGGGAGTAATCTCCTTAACTGGAGAATAGACCAAGTGTTCTGCGCGTATAACTTGGTGCGCATAGCTTTCTGCGTATAGGACATGTCTTTGCTGCGGGTAGGTGCGTAACCTTCTCGCAGTTAAGGACATTTGAGTTTCATTTGTAGATTCTCCAGGTGGTCTTGGTATTTCAACATAGTGATCAGTCATGTTGAAGTCAATTCCATCTTGGAGCTTCAGACAAACTAGCTCTCAACGTTCCCGCCATGCGGGTAGGTTAGTTCCCTTCCGCACGCGCATAAACGATGTAGGATGCACCCGCCTTAGCATCATGCGGGATGGTCAACCCATAGACAACATAATGTTTAAGTTACATGAAAACATAAAGCCAAATCATTCACGCATGGCGCATATAACATATGCTCACGCTGGTTCTTAACATGGTGCGCTCGCGCAGGTTGCACATAACAACTGCACGCGCTGACTAACATGGCGCGCTCGCGCAGGGCGCACATAACAAATGCACGCGCTTAATATTTACAATCACCTAATTATTAGGTTGATTACTTAGCTTATGGGTTTGGGAAATTACCGGTTGTCACATTCTCCCCTCGTTAAACGAATTTCGTCCCGAAATTTAGGAGACGTTGCTGGCAGAAGCCATGTTCTGAAAGAGGTGTGGGTATTTTGTGCGCATCTGGTCTTCTCTTTCCCAAGTGAATTCAGGCCCACGCCTCGAGTTCCATTGAACCTTTACTAACTTGATTTTGCTTCTGCGTAACTTTTGTTCTTTCCAATCGGTTACTGCTATGGGTTCTTCTACGAAGTGCAGCTGTTTGTCAATATGAATTTCTTCCAACGGTAAAATCAACGTTTCGTCAGATAAACACTTCTTGAGGTTGGATACATGAAACGTATCATGAACTCCGCTGAGTTCGGCGGGTAGACGGAGTTTATAAGCAACTGGACCGATCCTCTCCAGGATCTCAAATGGTCCAATGTAGCGCGGATTTAGCTTTCCTCGCTTACCGAAACGGGGGACTCCCTTCCATGGAGAGACTTTCAAAAGTACTTTATCCCCTACTTGAAACTCCAACGGTTTCCTTCTCATATCAGCATAACTTTTCTGTCTGTCGCGTGCTGCCTTAAGGCGATCCCTTATCTGAAAAATCTTGTCTGTTGTTTCTTGGATCACTTCTGGACCAGTCATTTGCTTGTCGCCCACTTCAGCCCAACACAGTGGGGATCTACACTTGCGCCCATATAACGCTTCAAACGGCGCTGCCTTGAGGCTTGTGTGATAACTGTTATTGTAAGAAAATTCAACCAACGGAAGGTGGGTATCCCAACTACCTCCAAAATCGATCGCGCACGCGCGCATCATATCTTCCAATGTCTGGATCGTTCGTTCGCTTTGTCCATCCGTTTGGGGGTGATAAGCCGTACTCATGTCCAGTCGAGTACCTAACCCCTCTTGTAATGATCTCCAAAACCTTGAGGTGAACCGACTATCTCTATCAGAAATGATGGACACTGGGACTCCATGTTTTGAAACTACTTCTCGAATATATAGTCGGGCTAACTTTTCCATTTTATCAGTTTCTTTAATCGGCAGGAAGTGCGCTGACTTAGTTAGCCGATCTACAATAACCCATATCGTGTCGTAACCCCCAGGTGTCCTTGGTAGTTTGGTGATGAAATCCATGGAGATTTGTTCCCACTTCCACATGGGAATTTCTGGCTGTTGAAGTAACCCCGACGGCTTCTGGTATTCAGCCTTTACCTTTGAACACGTCAGGCACTTACTGACATGTGTCGCGATGGCGCCTTTAAGATTGGGCCACCAATACAACATTTTAACATCTTGGTACATCTTGTCTGCGCCAGGATGTACGGAATACCGCGTCTTGTGAGCTTCGTTTAATACCTGCTCGCGCAGTCCTCCCTTGAGAGGGACCCATATGCGGTTGGCAAAATATCGAGTGTTCCCTTTAAGTTCCAAATTCTTAATCATACCTCCAAGGGATTCAGTTTTAACAAACTCTGGTTTCAAGGCTTCTTGCTGAGCGTCTCGGATGCGCGTAGAGAGCTCTGCGTGAATTGTTAGCTTTAGGGCCTTGACCCGTAGTGTTTTTATTCGCTCCTTTCTGCTTAGCGCGTCTGCTACCACATTCGCTTTCCCCGGATGATACTTGATCTCGCAATCATAATCATTCAACAATTCAACCCATCTTCGTTGCCTCATGTTTAAATCCTTCTGATTGAATATATGTTGGAGGCTCTTATGATCCGTAAAGATTACACATTTCGTACCGTAGAGGTAATGGCGCCAAATCTTTAGCGCGAAGACAACCGCTCCAAGTTCTAAATCATGCGTTGTGTAGTTCTTTTCATTGGTCTTGAGTTGGCGCGAGGCATACGCTATAACTTTGTCTCGCTGCATAAGGACACATCCGAGTCCCTGGTGTGAAGCGTCGCAGTAAACGACGATGTCATCCGTCCCCTCTGGTAAAGATAAAATTGGCGCACTACATAACTTCTGTTTCAACATTTGAAATGCCGCTTCCTGATTCTCGCCCCAAATAAACGCCTTGTCTTTCTGAGTTAGCGCGGTCAGAGGTAGAGCTAACTTGGAGAAGTTCTCAATGAAGCGTCGATAGTAGCCAGCTAGTCCAAGGAATTGCCTCACCTCAGTTGGGGTTTTTGGCGCTTCCCAGTTTTCGATGGCTTTAACCTTAGAAGGATCGACGTGTATTCCTTTCTCATTTACAACGTGACCGAGAAAGTGAACCTCTCTAAGCCAAAACTCACATTTAGAAAACTTTGCATACAACCTTTCTTTCCTTAACAATTCCAAAATCAACCTCAAGTGTTGCTCATGCTCGGCCTTGGTTCGAGAGTAAATTAGAATATCATCTATAAACACAATCACAAACTTGTCCAAGTATGGTTTGCACACACGGTTCATCAGATCCATGAATATAGCCGGCGCATTAGTTAGCCCGAAAGGCATCACTAAGAACTCATAATGGCCATATCTGGTTCGGAAGGCTGTCTTTGGCGCGTCTTCCTCATGGACCCTAAGTTGGTGGTATCCTGACCGTAGATCTATCTTCGAATAATAACTGGATCCCTGCAACTGGTCAAATAAGTCGTCAATCCTCGGTAAGGGGTACCGATTTTTGACTGTCAGCTTATTCAGCTCCCTGTAGTCAATACACATCCGGAACGAACCATCCTTCTTCTTAACAAACAGTACTGGAGCTCCCCAAGGTGAAAAGCTTGGGCGTATGAAACCCTTATCCAAAAGTTCCTGTAACTGATTGGATAGCTCTTGCATCTCAGATGGAGCTAATCGATAAGGCGCTCGGGCTACTGGCGCAGCTCCTGGGACCAAATCAATTCGAAACTCGATTTGTCGCGGTGGCGGCAATCCGGGCAGATCTTTAGGAAAAACTTCTGGAAATTCGCGCACTACAGGTAAGTCTTCAATTCTTCGCTCATCTCCCTTCTCTATTACATGCGCCAGGAAGGCGTAGTACCCTTTCCTTAGGCACTTGCGCGCCTTTAGGCACGAAATCAGTTTCGTCGCAACTCCCTTTCTTTCCCCTTGAATCATCAAAGTTTCTCCGTTCAACAGTGGAATCCGAACCTGCTTCTCATGACAAACAATCTCCGCGAGATTCTCGACCAACCAATCCATACCTACCACAATATCGAAACTTCCCAAATCTATTGGCAACAAGTTTATATTGAACTCATGACCTCCCATGACTAATACACATTGCTCAGTCCTTTCATTCGCGCATAACTGCCTACCATTGGCTAGTTCTATAGTATAAGGTTTGTCTAGCCTACTGGTCGCTAAGCCCAGGGAGTTTTTAAACTCATGGGATATAAAACTTAGGTCAGCGCCAGTATCAAATAAGACAGATGCATAATGACCGTTAAGCAAAAACGTACCGGTTACCACATTCGGCTCTTCCTTTGCTTCACCCGCGCCGATCACAAAAGCTCTCCCGCGAGCTTGGTTTCCTTTCTGTGGGCAATCCCGACTGAAGTGTCCAGGCTTCCCGCATGCGTAGCAGCTGTCGCTCGATCCAGCTTCTCTGATGCGACAATTCATCGCCTTGTGTCCTGGTCTGCCACATTTGGCGCATTCGATTTTTGCGCATTCACCTTCGTGGTGATACTTGCATTTGCTGCACCATGGGCGAGGCCCGCTGTATCCTTTCCTTGATGGTTCCGCGGCTTGAATCGCGTAAACCCTTGTGCTTTCCTGCTTCTTGGGCGGTGGCTGCTTGAAGTCTGACCCTCGGTGGGAGTTCCATTTCCTCTTGGAGTCAGAGGTTCGCTGCTCGTTCAAGCGAGCGGTCAACATACCCGCACGAACCGTATCCCTTGTAAGGGTGATGGCTCGCGCAACCGCCTCGTCAAATGTCGGAGGTGCGGCGGCGTTGAGCGGGACTCTAACGACAGGAGGTAACCCAAAGATATACCTCTCGATTTTCTTTTCTTCTGTGTTTGCCATGTCTGGCACCAGCTGGCAAAGCTCGTTGAAACGATTGGTGTAGGCATCGATATCCGTTCCTACCATGGTGTGGTTCCAGAATTCTTGTTGCAAGCTCTGAATTTCTGCGCGAGAGCAGAACTTTCTCATCATCATTTCTTTCAATTCTTCCCAGGTCTTGTGAAGAGCAACTTCTCGCCCCAAAGTCTTTACTTGGAGCTTCCACCAAGACGAAGCTGCTTCTTGGAACATGCAGGTCGCGTAAAGGACCTTCTGGTTTTCACTACATCCGCTGATGGAGAGAACGGTCTCCATCTTGTCAATCCAATTGTAGAGCCCAATGGCTCCTTCGGTGCCTTTGAACGGCCAAGGCCTACAGGCCATGAATGTTTTATAGGAGCATCCTTTGTTCAAGGCTCCTGATTCGGGTTCTGGGGTCTCGTTCTCTTGGCGACCCTGACTAGATTCGGCCTTGCTGGCCTCATGCGTTGCAATCGCCTGCGCGATTATTTCTGCGAGCTCCTCGGGTGTCATGGTAATTCCCTTGGCTCTGGTTGGAGGCATTCTTTTCATAAAAAGAAAATATAACAAACTTAGCGCATGTACTCAGAGCACATAATGTTCTTATCTCTAGACACTGTGACCCGTGTTCCTAAGTGCGTGTGTGATTTTTCTTTTGAAAATATTCTTTTGAAAATATTCTTTGAAAAATATTTCATGCGATTCCCCAAAGGTTATAGTCTAGGTTAAAAACTTCTTTTCCTAGTTCGCTATAACCAGTGCTCTGATACCAATCTGTCACACCCGGCCCTGAGCGGCGGAAACAGCCGGGCGCGCACGAGTGGGGATTGATAATTAAGCACGGGCCATTGCAAAACATTCAAAGATTTTTATTGCGCATGAGAAGTTTAGTACAAACACATTACATTGTTCAAAGATTACAAAAAAAAAAACATCCAAGTATAAAACTGAAGATTTCCTCGCCATATCCCCTTGCGCGGCGGGTAACCGTGCGCATCGAGGGGATAAAACCAAAATCTTCCAAAAAGCTTGTTTTAGATGTTCAGCGTGTGGTGCTCTAAGTGTGACTCCATGCGCTACCTAGTTATCTCCTGAAAGACACGTAAAAACATTTGAATCAGTATAAACTGAGTGAGTTCACAAGTTTTAGTAACTTGATAAAATCATTCTGAAACATTTCTGGCAACATCATTAACATCTGTTTGGTAAAATCGTATTAACACATGATTCTGACAATATTCTGATAAAAATCGTTCCGCGGGTTACGCGTGAACAAATTCTGGATACGGTGCTCGTCTATGTAAGTGGCGCAGCCACTACGAGCTAAAATAACGTAAAACCGTCCCGCGAGTTACGCGCAGACGTTTCTGGAAAACTATGCTCGTCTATGCAAAGAGGCATTGCCCCTACGAGCTAAGGATACCGTCCCGCGGGTTACGCGCAGACGTTGTGCCGGAAAACAAGGCGCTCGTCCATGCAAAGAGGCGCGACCCCTACGAGCGGGCTCAACCCCATAGTACTGCCCCATGCCAGGCACTCGTCCATGCAAAGAGGTGCGACCCCTACGAGTGGGCGGATCAAACCAGCAGTCCCTACCCTTAGAGTTCCAATGGTAAAGTGATCACTTACTCGAGTTCTAGCGCACATACATTGAAAACCTTAGATAACCGTTTGCATTGCTCATCATGAAACATAACTTAAACACATAATCGCTTGCATAGCTTGTAAGTATACCATGATAAAACAGTATTTAAGTACGTGTCCCTCGCCCCGAAAACAGTTTAAACGTAGTGAAACCAGTGAAAATAGGGGCTGTGAGACTCACCTGTGGTTCTTGTTAAGGGATTAATCGAGATTCGGGTTTTCTTGGTGTTGGCCTCGGAATCGAAGGTCTAGAATACGATTAAATAACAAGTATATATATTAAGATCAAGAAATAGGAGAATATAAGGGTTGGATAGTAGGTCTCAAGGTTATATTCTCGGCTTACCTAGTAACAGGATCGGAGCTGGAAACAACGGATGCTTGGGAAAGGATTAGTGCAAGTTTGTAGTTCTTTGAAGTGTGTTTTGGGTGATAATTTAGGCTACAAATTTATAGGCAAACTCAAGGGAACACAATCCCTTGCTTTAGGGGATTGAAATCTTTTCATATCTAAATGTAATGATGATAAAGTATGGAAGTTATTATTATTTACTTAAGAGTGGAGTGGTGGATAAAAGATTTTGATTTGATTTGGACAGAACATGCAGGTCTGGGGTTGGTGGGAATAGGGTGGCTGACAGTTGACTTTTCATGTTACAGTGTGCTTTTTCAGGTACTTTTGTCAGTGTACAGTAAAAAGTGGAAAATCTCTGAAACACGCTACTGTTTCCTTTCGGGCGGGAGTAATCTCCTTAACTGGAGAATAGACCAAGTGTTCTGCGCGTATAACTTGGTGCGCATAGCTTTCTGCGTATAGGACATGTCTTTGCTGCGGGTAGGTGCGTAACCTTCTCGCAGTTAAGGACATTTGAGTTTCATTTGTAGATTCTCCAGGTGGTCTTGGTATTTCAACATAGTGATCAGTCATGTTGAAGTCAATTCCATCTTGGAGCTTCAGACAAACTAGCTCTCAACGTTCCCGCCATGCGGGTAGGTTAGTTCCCTTCCGCACGCGCATAAACGATGTAGGATGCACCCGCCTTAGCATCATGCGGGATGGTCAACCCATAGACAACATAATGTTTAAGTTACATGAAAACATAAAGCCAAATCATTCACGCATGGCGCATATAACATATGCTCACGCTGGTTCTTAACATGGTGCGCTCGCGCAGGTTGCACATAACAACTGCACGCGCTGACTAACATGGCGCGCTCGCGCAGGGCGCACATAACAAATGCACGCGCTTAATATTTACAATCATCTAATTATTAGGTTGATTACTTAGCTTATGGGTTTGGGAAATTACCGGTTGTCACATCGGCCAACTAGTCGACGGTATTGGCGAGCATCTACTCGAGGTTCTTCCTCATCCCTACCTAACTTTAGATTTTGTTCCATTGGGAAGGGACTCGGTCTACACCCTAACATGCCACAATCTTCCAAGATGTCTAGGGTATATTTTCTTTGGCTTAAAACAAGACCATCACGTGTACGAGCAACTTCAATCCCGAGGAAATACTTTAAAGACCCAAGATCTTTTATGCTAAACCTTTGGTCATGGTAATTTTTTGTTTGTTGTATTTTATCCAAGTCATTTCCAACAAGGATGACATCATCAACATAAATGAGAGCCACTACATAGGAAGCTTTGGTCTTGTACATGAAGAGAGAGTGATCTGCATAAGATTGTTTGAAAACAAATATCGAGAAGGGCGGTAGTAAATTTGTGATACCAATTTCTTGATGCTTGTTTTAGGCCATAGAGAGACTTCTTTAACTTGCAAACTTTGTTCTCGTTTCCCTTTCTAAAACCTTGCGGAAGCTTCATATAAACCTCTTCATCTAAATCTCCGTGGAGAAAGGCGTTGTTAACGTCAAGTTGTTGGATTGACCAACCCATTTATGTTTCAACCGTGAGGAGCGTCCTCATGGTAACAAGTTTGGCAACAGGTGCAAAGGTATCATGGAAATCGATGCCTTCCATTTGTGTGAACCCCTTTGCCACGAGACGAGCCTTGTACCGTTCAACTTCTCCATTTGGCTTATACTTGACTTTGTAGACCCACTTTGAGTCAATGGCGTCCTTTGGCAAATCTGCTAGAGTCCATGTTCCATTGTCTTCTAAGGCTTTAATTTCTTTCTTCATGGCCTCTCTCCACTTTGTGTCTTGCACTGCTTGACTGAAAAATTTTGGCTCTTCAACTGAACTAATGGCCGTTAGAAACGCCTTATGAGATTCTGAAAATTTTTTCATAAGAAACATAATTAGATAAAGGGTGTATCGTCGATGACTCTTGATTGTTGATCGGTAGAGCATGATCTATGGACGGGGGAATATTAGTAATATAGTTGTCGAGACGCTTAGGACGTGTTCTTGTTCTAACTTCTTTTATCGGCTAAGTAGGAAGATTTTCTGGTTGGGCTTTTTGTTTAGTTTCTGATTGGGCCAGATCCTCCACTGATGAGCCTATATGTTCACCTTCTGTTTGGGCTACCTTTTCAATAAACTCAGGCCCAACATCACTTTCCTGGATTTCTTGGACCACATGTTCATCATGGGTGATGTTTGGAATGGGCGGATCATTTTCATTTTCATTTTCATTCTGTTCATCATGAGTGGTGTTTGAAACAGGCATATCATTTTCATTCTCATTTTGGACCCTAGCATATATGAGCATGACTTCATCAAAAAACTCATGTTCATTATTATTATTATTATTATTATTATTATTATTATTATTATTATTATTATAAGTCAGCTCCTCTTGTTGAGAATGTGAGCTAAAAAATGGAAAGACATTTTCTATGAATTTCACATCTCTAGAAATAATTATTTTCCCATTTTTAGCATCCAAAATTTTATAGCCCTTTGTACTTCGTAGATACCCCACAAAAATACCCGGTCTCCCCCTTTTCTTCAAACTTGTCCCCTTTTGTTTCGGTGCTTTTATAGTATGCCAAACAACCAAAAACTTTCATATGATCGTAGTCAGGTTGTTTATTATAAAGTATCTCATAAGGGATTTTGTTGTCTACTACCGTGGAGGGGAGTCGATTAATAATGTATGTGGCGGTCAAAACACATTCACCCCAATATTTGGTAAGAAGATTTGCTTCAAATTTTATGGCTCGAGCCGTTTCAAGAAGATGTCTATGTTTTCGTTCCACAATCCCATTTTGTTGTGGGGTATGTGGGCATGTGGTTTCTAAGACAATTCCTTGATCGGCATAGAAATCAATCATACGATTAGATGTAAATTCTCCGCCGTTATCGCATCTTACTCTTTTAATATTCTTCTCAAATTGTGTTTTCACAAATTTATGAAAAACAATCAAACAATCTCCCGCCTCATGTTTGTTTTTGAGAAGAAAAACCCACACCGCCCTACTGAAATTATCGACAATGGTTAAAAAATACCTTGCCCCCGAAAAAGAAGGTGTACGATATTTCCCCCAAACATCACAATGTATCAAATCAAAACAATTAGTAGTTTTAGTGGTACTAACCGAAAATGGCAATCTTGTGTGTTTAGCCTTTTAACAAGAGTCACAAAAGTTGTTTATAGACTTATGGGAAAAGGGTTTAAGGAATTCAACATGTGCGAGTTTGTCATCCGAAGCGTGTCCCAGTCTTTTATGCTACAAATCAACCGAACTCATCAAAGCCATTCTTTCATTATTCTCCATCTCCATCTCATAGAGCTGACCATTGCGTCTACCCGTTCCAATCAACATCCTCGAGTTCAAGTCATGCATGACACAAAAATCCGGGAAAAACGTTACAGAACAATGAAGGTCTTTGGCCAATTTACCAACCGATAAGAGATTGCACTTGAATTTAGGAACGTACAAAACCCCTTTTATTTTGGTTCCATTAGGCAAAACACAATTCCCTTTCCCTTCAACGGCTATAACATCCCCATTAGGAATGGTGACAGAAGGTTCATAAGAATTTCTAACTATGTCATTTAAAATAGAACTTTTGTAAATGATGTGGTCAGTGGCCCCTGAATCAATGATCCATTTTTCACCACGATCACTTTTACCTATTATGTTCGCGTTTGGTCCGCTCTTGTTTTTTGTTGTCACACTTGCTCCTGAAAACATCTTCGAAAGCTGTTGATATTGATCGGGTGTCAAACCCGTTATGGCGCTTGGTTCAGCATCAACACGGGCTGGCTCTGGTCGGGTGTCAAACCCGGTATAGATTTTTGTGGTTTCTTTCTCTGTTGTCATGGTGACGGCATTTAGGTTTTAGACCACCTGCTCTGGTACCATGAAGAAACCAATGATTTTCTTGTTATTCAATTATCGTGTCATCCACAATTTACAAAAATAAATAGTAAAGGTTGTAACAACCAAACGTAATCAAAGGAAAAAAATAAGGAAACAGATGACATAATTAAAGGAGTAAATAAATAAAGAAAATTTATGATTTCTATAAACATTAGATATTTGGTACTGCAGATCGGATATCTGATATTGATGAGTTTCAGAAATCTTAGTAAGCATGGATCATTCAGACTTTGTCTCCAATCTTTTTTTACCTTTGTTTTTTTTTTTTTGACATTTATAAATAAAGATCATTGATCATCGATCAATTAATACTAGCAAGGTCTATTTTTGCACCCATACACCTTTATAGGGCCTAGTTCTAGGGATATAAATCTCGTGTGAAGTATCTGCTTGTTTATGAGTTTAAAACTTTTAGTTAGAGAAGCTATTATTTTTGGCCTTTACAAGGGCCATGTAAGGGCTTGTAATTACGTTTTGCTTGAAAAAGGTTTTACACAGACATATAGATGGCTACATGGTCAGGCTTGGATATGATCCTAAAACACTTGGACATAGCTTCAACTCTTTACTTCTAGCTTGGAAGAATATTCAAGGAGAGGAAACACCTTTTTTTTTCTCTCTTTTCTTACTTTAACTTGGCGTAGGTGATTTTTTATGAGATTGATATGATAGGTGCCCGAAAACACCCAAATGAAGCTTCCTTTTATAAACCAACACCACTGGATAATTAATGATCCATGGTTCTTCAACACATGTAGTGTGCGTTGGAAAAAATAGAAGGTCTGAGCCAGCTGTTATAGGCTTTGCTATACGGTTTATATGGCCGTAAAAACAACCATACTCATTGAAGATAAGATATGGACCGTGAGGCCATATAATATGGTATGTGTGGCCAATATTTTTATTTATTCCATTTTCAGTCACATAACTTACACTTTAGGTAAGTTACCGTTTGGCCGCTTAACTTTCCAAATATACATTTTGGACACCAAATTCTATGGGGTCTTACAAGGGGTGATACTGTAACTTTGCTTTTAATTTAAAAATCCATAAGCACTTGTACTAAGTGACTCAATCACTTGTAAGCTTTATGATCAATGAAGTGTAGTGAGAGCATTGACATGGTATTTTGTATATATATATATATATAATTAGTAGGGATAGCTGTTTGCTTATTTGGAACCGTTTTCGGAATAAGTCATCACCATATACACCATAATCAGCAAAGTAGTCATGAACCAAAATTGTTGAAAACTAGCTTTTCTTGTTCTTTTATGTGAACCTTTAGTTTCTGTAGGTCCTCTAGATGGATCTCACAACTTTACTCGGATCAATCCGTGTTCTTTGTTAGCGGAAATCACTAACAACACTCGGATCTCAGATCTTAGTTTAAATATAAAAGAGAGAAAATGATGAAGTTGGGAAATGACTTCCTTTATTTCCAAGATTGTTGTATAATTGAGTTGTTTTGGAGAAATGGGGAAGGTTTACATTTAACGTACAAATAAACGTACTAAGTATGTAATACACTGACTAAAATCAAAACAGAAAGACATAAACAATCCTAATAACAATATAGAATATTGGCAATACAGTTTCATTAGTTAAATATTAGGTTGTAGTCGCTACATTAATGATATGACAAAAAAATCTTAAAACACTCACAATTTTTTTGTAAAGAATCTAAAAATATGTAGGTGTAAAAAACATAATTTAAAGGGGGCGTTTATAGGATGTAGAGCATGAGATTTTTTGAATTTTTTTTGGTAAATATAACCGTTAATGATGAAGATGTGTTTGGTCCACTCCATGCGTTAGATTGTTCATTGTAGAGTGGCTTCGTCGCCCCTTTACGTTGTTGCCACAGAAAATGGGGCTTCGAAGCCACTCTTTATGATGCCTCATTATGGTTTAAAGCTCATTTAGCATGTTATTTATGTTTTTAAGAGAGAGAGAGAGAGAGAGAGAGAGAGAGAGATGAAAAACACATGGCCCCACGCTTCCCACATGCATCCCGTCTTCATCATACCACCCCGACCCCAACTGTTCCCCCCTAAGCTGGCCATTGGTGATACTTGGGGCTTCAAAGCCCCCTAGCCGTCACCAAGATGCCTACAGCAAAGTGTCTTAGGGAACAAAAACTACAATGACATGCTTATCTGGGAGGTGTTCCACTATGGTGGTCGCAAGTTAGCCACAGTGTTGTGGGTTGTTTAGGCTCCACCCACATGCCATGCAGGCAAGTTCGGTGCCAAACTGTAGGTCCCGAAACGACCGGATCCGACAACGAATGGATTTGTTCTTGATAAGTGCTCGAGACGGGTGTGGTGAAACAAACGACCGAACATAAATAATATAACGATAAAATAAACGAACGATCTCGTAACCGGTACAAAAGATTCATAATATTAAAACGAACCGTTCCCACCCAAGGTGAGCTCCCCTTGGGTGGTTGTTTACACTCTAGAAAACACACACATAAAGCAAACAGCTAAGTCCTATTTATAGCCAAACAAAAAAAACATTCTAGAAGCTTTCTTGTTAAACTTAAACACGTGTCGAAGTTCTCATCTCGTGTCTGGATTTCTCGCCGACATTAAT
Organism: Bidens hawaiensis; assembly: GCF_021521415.1. Classification (NCBI taxonomy): domain Eukaryota; kingdom Viridiplantae; phylum Streptophyta; class Magnoliopsida; order Asterales; family Asteraceae; genus Bidens; species Bidens hawaiensis. The sequence goes on along the minus strand of NW_027492135.1, from coordinate 615,632 downwards.
TATTATCTTGACCGTGAATAAATAATGAGTTTCGTAATTTGATATCGCAAGTCACAAATATTGGCCTTACAATCACCCCCTTGACTTGTGATCTCAAAACTTTGTCTCACCGTGTCTCGCATCTTCACAAATCACCCGATAAACCGAAGCTTATTTATTTCAATTCACCCCCTCAAGGTATGACCCACCTATATTTAATCATTAAGTAGTTCTCACTTCTTCGGATCTTAAGATGTATATAGGCATGAGATGAGCTCGAATCCACAAATCGAACTCGAATTACCGGATTCAATGATCAAATGAACAAAACTTATTAATTCGTTCGAAGTTTACCTTTCGGATCCAACTTCTCGAACGCCTTAGAAATAACAAGCTTTGAACACGGTTAAACAAGACGAAACCCGAAAAAATTTGACTTTCTTCAATTTGGTCAACTCGAACATAAGTAAACCATTTACTCGGCCCAAAAATATTTTTAAAACTTGGTTCCGCATTATCTTTTGCAAACATTAACCAAGATGCTAAAAATAATTACCTTTGTGGCTTTGTTTGTTGTTGGCCCAAAACATTATTAAAAAAAAACATGAGGTCCAAGTTGCAATCCATTCAAGCCCACAGCAACAATGGTGAAAATGAAAATTCCCATCTTGAACCCTAGCCGCATATATGCTATTCCCTTTGGTCATCATGTTTCATCATCTACCATACATCATGATCCATATGATCCATGATACATCATCATCAAACACACATCATCATCATCGTTTAATACCACAGGCAGTGGCCGCCACCATACGACCTCCCTTCTTCCGCGGACAATAGCAATATGAAGCCACTGTCTTCACCGCTATCACCGGCCATCCGTCGTCGGGAACTCGTGTTCCGAAAACAACACCTTTCAATCATCACCATCATTATATTTGAACACCAACAATCACATCTATTCATCACCTTCGTTCTTCACATATAACCTTAACAGCCATTAAAAAATATGCAGAAATTATGGCCACCGGAATTTGTCACAGAAAAAAAATTCCGGTTCTTAACAACTTTAGCCGCCAAGTGATATCCATTGTGAACCAGCCACCACATATCACCGGCGTACCCCAAAGCCGAAAAACCGGATTCCAGCCACCGGCAACCTGGTCACAGACCACCATCTTCATCCCATAGTTGCAACAAATCAGAAATAATCGACATTAACCAAATATCGGAGTTTGATTTTGACGTCTCCAATCTCTGGAATCGTCGCCCGAGAAGAGCCGTATGCTCACCGGAATTTCGGCGTATGGCTGAACGGTTCCCGAAACGCCCGGATCTGGCACTTGTAGATCCCGAACATCCGGATCTACAAGGAGAAGTTTCAAACATGCTTATTTCCAACTTTATTTCCAAGATTTTCAAACTTTATTTTCAAACCTTCAACTTTATTTCCAAAACTTCAACGGAATTAACGTCTCAATTCGAGTAATAGCGGAAATAGACCCGAATATCAAGAACAAAGTTGAATCATAAGATTCGACCCGCTCTGATACCAATTGTATGTCCCGAAACCGGATCCGACAATGAACGGCTTTGTTCTTGATAAACGCTCGAGACGGGTGCGGTAAATCAAACGATCGAACATAAATAATATAAAGAGAAAATAAGTGAACGATCTCGTTGTTGGTTAAAGATTTGATATACTCATAAACGAACCGACCCACCCAAGGTGAGCTCCCCTTGGGTGGATGACCACCATGAAAAACACACATATAAATGAAGACAACAAGTCACATTTATAGCTAAAAAACATTCTAGAAGCATTCCCGTTGAAGTTAAACGTGCGTCGAAGTTCTCGTCTCGTGTTCGGAATTCTCGCCGACATTAATTATTATCTTGACCATAAATATATAACGGGTTTCGTACTTTGATATCGCAAGTCACATTTTGGCCTTACAATCACCCCCTTAACTTATGATATCAAAAACTTTGTTGAACCACGTCCTATTTATAGCCAAACAACTAATAGTGCTCCTCAAGTTTATCAATATTCGGGGACTTAGTTGTTTGCTTTATGTGTGTGTTTTCTAGAATGTAAACCCAACAAAAATAAAAGTAGACTAATAATATTTTTTAACAATATAAATTAGAATTAAACTAGTATTTTCTCTGCGCGTTGCGCCGGGTAGGTCCGTAAAACCAGGGTGGTGGTAAAACCCAAGTGTTGATACGGTAAGTCGATGCGAATTCGGTTGGGTTCGGTTACGTACGTTATTGTATCGAAACTAAAACAAAAAAAATAATAATTGGGGTGGACCAATGGCGCGGTGTCGGCCTGTAAAACTCAATCGTTGGTAAAACCCAATCAGTATCGATCCTAGACGTTAAGGCGATTGAGTCTACGCGAAATCAGTCAGTTTTCGTCATATTCGTTATGGTACCGGAACAAAAAAAAAATACAAGTCCACTCGGGTTATTTGAGGCAACGCCGAATGTTTTTTTTGTTTGGCTATAAATAGGACTTAGTTGTTTGCTTTATGTGTGTGTTTTCTAGAGTGTAAACAACCACCCAAGGGGAGCTCACCTTGGGTGGGATTGGTTCGTTTTAATATTATTAATCTTTTGTACCGGTTACGAGATCGTTCGTTTATTTTATCGTTATATTATTTATGTTCGGTCGTTTGTTTCACCGCACCCGTCTCAAGCACTTATCAAGAACAAAGCCTTTTGTTGTCGGATCCGGTCGTTTCGGGACCTACAATTGGTATCAAAGCTTCGGCTCACTAGTTGAGGGTTTTTGGATCACAACCTTGGGTTTTGTTTTTGAGAATAAGATAAGAAGTGTTCTTAACAAGAAAAATAACAAAAATACAAAAAGATTCGGCCAAAAGGTTCATAATATGTCTTAGAAGGTGATCTTGGTATAAACAACAAGTGTACTAGCCGTAGATCTAAATTTCTTGGGTTTAAAAGTGTTAATGTTGATGTTATGAGTTTGAAAAACTTGTGGAAAATTGATAAAGTCAAAGAATTTCGCTTCTCATGGCATAAAAATCAGTATACCAACTTTTGACCTAGTACTGACAAGTTAGGTGGAACAGATCCCAAGAAAGATCTCTTCTAGAAAACTGAACTTTTTCGAATCGCTTGTATTTTCGCTTCGCTTGTGTTTTCGCATCACGTGGTTTATCGCTTCGCGTAACCGTTTCGCTTCGCTTGGGTTAATTATTTTTCGCTTCGCTTAGCTTTTCGCTTCGCATGATTTTTCGTTTCGCTTCATTTTTTGCTTCGCACAAGAAACTTTTTCGCTTCGCTTGAGATTACTTTTTCGCTTCGCTTGAAAAACTTTTTCGCGCGAAAAAGTTGTCTGTGTTGATTTTTGAACTGTTTGAAGATTGTTAAGTGTTTGAAACTGCTGAGATCATGACGAGCACTGATTCCGAGCTATTGAAGGGGTATTTGCTGTTGGAAAACCAAGTGGGAACACCTCAAAAACCTCCAAAATTTATGACCTTGGAAGATAATTTTACCAACTTCAAATGGAGGTTCATGAATTTTATCTCATTGACTGACTCTAACTTAATGAGATGCTTTGAACAAGGTCCTCATGTTCCCGTGACTGTCACTCAGGCTGGGGAACAACTAAAAACTCCTGAAAATTATGATGATAATGATAGGACCTTGTTGGAGCAAGACAAGAAGGCATATCTCACTTTTACAGTTTGTCTTTCAAATGAGATTACTGAGACTCTACAAGAACATAGAACTGCCAAGGGTTTATGGGATGCTCTTGTTGAGAAGGTTGAGGGAAATGCAGAAATTAGGGAAAACAAGAAAGCCCTATTGAAAGAAGAATTCAACATGTACAATCATCGTCAAGGTGAAGCTGTGTTGGATTTGGTGAAAAGATTTGAGAAGTTAATGGTAAGAGTTAGAGCTGCAAGTGTCAACATCACCAACTCTGAGGTCAATCACAAGTTGATAAATTCTCTACCATACAGCTGGAGTACCAACACAATTACAATCAAGAGAACCACAAACTTGAACGCCGTGACAAATTTTGATTTGATCTTAACCATCAAGTCATTTGAAAAGGACAACCAGATGAGAATGAATAATCATCTGAGTTCTCTGAATCAAGCAGGGATGAGTACTGCATCTTCAATACCAACTGCTTTTATTAGCAAAACTCAGCAGAATGTGTACCCTGTGAACACTCTAAAGTACTCCTCAAGTGTTCCTCCACAGACTACTGCCTTTATCTCAACTGGAAGTCAATCTGGATCGTCAGAGTCTAGCTCATTTCAAAAGGCAGTCGATAGTGCAGTTGAGAAAGCCTTAAAAGCTCATGGGATTTCCTCATCTTCAAAACCTCAACCTAGCAAACAGTCGATAGTGCAGTTGAGAAAGCCTTAAAAGCTCATGGGATTTCCTCATATTCAAAACCTCAACCTAGCAAACCTTCAAGCTACCGTGAATGATTCAAATATCTCAATAGTTCATGCTTTTCTGTCAAGTCATGAAGAGTTGATGCAAGGAAATCTATTGCTGCCACAATTTGAGATTGGTGATTTGAGAGATATCAATCAAAAGGATCTCAAAAAGATGGATATCAAGTACCAAATGGCAATGGCCATGCAAAGAGCTACAAACTTCATGAAGATGTATGGAAATGATAGCTTCAAGGATTCTGACAGGAAAAGGATCGGGTTTGACAAGTCGAAGCTACGATGTTACAACTGCGGTGAGATGGGTCACTTTTCACGAGAATTCACGAATCCGTCAAAGCCAGCCAATGATATTCGTGTGACTGAGGTGACTGAGAAGGAAAACAGCAAAGCTGCCGGAAAGAGGCATGAGGTGCAGAAGCCAAGCAGCTCAGCTCAAAGAATTGGAAGTCATCTACACAAGGGCAACTCAAGTTCAAACACAAAGGCCCTTGTCTCTCAAACCGAGGTCCAAGTTGGTGTGGATTGGGATGATCAATTTCAAGAGATGCAGAATCCTCTCAACATGGCAGGCATGGCTTTCACAACAAACGAGGAAGCATCCTCATCCACTGCTGCAAATTCTGATGAATCACCCATTGATGAGGTAAATCACAATCTTTGTACTCAAGCTTGCATAAACAAGGTGACATATTATAAATATCATCAAGACGAAGTTTTGAAAGAAAATGCAAAACTTCGTAAATTAAATGCTGAGTATGTTAAAGATGACAAGATCTATGTTGAAAAGATAAAAACTCACCATGATGATGTTGCAAATCTTAAACTTAAGAATTTCATAAAGGGGCAAGATGTCATCTATTATAAAAATATAATTAACGAGTTAAAAGATGAAATTGAGAAACTAAAACTTGATGCTTCTGATAAAAGAAAGAAGGAAAAACAAGTTGAAAGATTTGAAGCATCATCTGAGCAATTGGATGATCTTATTGGAGCCCAGAGAAGTACTAAAGTTAAAGCAGGGCTAGGATATGATTATTCAGCGGTACCTCCACTGATGAATGATAATTACACTATCCTGCCCCACTTTAGCTATAATACTTCTCCTGATGAAGAAATGGCATATGGAATTGGTAAACTACCAAAACCAGTGAAATTTGTTTATGCTGTATCTCCATCAACTGCTCCAATTCCATCATCTGATAAGTCTAATGCCAACGTGTCTTGTGTAGCAGGTGATGTAAGTGGTGATTGTGGGAAGGTTAACCAGGGTTGTAAGCCAAAAGGAGAGTTAGAACCCCGTTTTGAGTCTTGTGTGGGTCTAACAAAACCAATTAACAATCTAGTCTGTAATAAAGTGTGTGAGTTAATGTTAGGAAGTCTAATGTCAGGATCAAAAGCTGTATTTTGTGAAACATCTAGTGATGACAGTTGTACAAATGCCAGTAATGAAAGTGAATGTTCTTCATCTGATTATGAATGTGAAACTATTTTTGATGAAACAATCGAGGCTAAGGTTGATGAACATAAAAGTTCTAGCTGCTCATCAATTGATCATCATTTTGAGAATCTAACTAAAGAGAAATCCAGTTTTGAAAATGAAAATCCAAGCACTTCCTGTAAATATGTGCCACTAAAGAAAACTTCATTTTCTCAAAATACTTATTATAACAACAGTTCTCGATATTATGATCAGTTTGATAATGCCTATTACTATTCTCAACAAAAACCAAGGCATTCAAATTATTTTGCTTCAAAATTTTCAATTTTGCTTCAAAATTTTCAAATGTTCATTATTATCAGACAGATACAGGTTACAGACGTGTTAACCCTACTGCATCACCTTATCCCACATATCTCAGTGATCAAGATATCTATAATTGCAATAAGAGAAAATGCTGCTTTGTATGTGGCAATCTGTCTCATCTTGCAAGACATTGCAAGAACTGGCATAAGCAACAAAGAGACTTCAACAGTAAGTTTGGTCAGACATTTCCTAAGTTTAACGCTCAAACTAAGAAAATGCCTAGCCAAACTTACACTTCAGCCAGTAAGATGGATTTCAGACCCAAGAGAACTGACAAACCCAAGAAACCTTTCTGGTTAACCCAAAGAGAACGGAGGTGGTTAGCAAAAGGGTCTGAAGCTGAAAAGCCCAAGAACCCTTCAAAGGTTTTTACTAAAGAAAATAAAGAATATTTTGTGGTTAGGCCTAAACCAAAACGAAGGCAATCCAGAAAACCATTTCAAAACCGAGGAAATCATAAATCAAGTTCATCGAGGGATTGCTCTTCAGATTCTGACTCACCAAGAGACTACATTTTTATAAATCATAAAATTAAATTTGGTGATTTTGTGTTTAATTTTCTCGAGACAAGTACGTCTCGGGAAACCCTCCACTAAATGGTTGTTCGTGTGTGTAGGGTCAGCCTGGAAGGCTTGTCAACAGTATTTGGTACTTAGACAGTGGCTGCACCCCGACACATGACAGGAGACGAGTCGCTATTGTTTGACATTAAACCATTCGACGACGGGCACGTTTCTTTTGCCGGTGACATTGGAGGAGAGATTACAAAGCAAGGAAAGGTCTCGAATGGTACTTTGACATTCGATGAGGTCAATCTGGTGGAACAGCTCAACCACAACCTGCTCAGCGTATCTCAAATTTGTGATAAGAAATTCTCAACCCTATTTACAGAAAATGAGTGTCTTATTTTGAAACCAGGTTTTAAAGTCCCTGAAGAGTGGATCATTTTGCGTACTCCGAGGCACAATGATGCATACATTCTAGAAATGAGAAGCAATTATTCCATGCGTTTTGCTTCTTGTTTGATGTCCAAGGCCTCGGAGAATGATTCATCCTTATGGCATCGACGTTTGGGTCACGTCAACTTTAAGAACTTGAATAAGTTGGTTAAAGGTGACCATGTGAAGGGGCTTACTAGTAAAATCTTTTCATTGTGCTGAAAGATGTTTATCTTGCTCAAAATGCAAATAGCACAAACTCCCTCACAGACCCAAGACTGTCAATTCCATCAATTCCACTCTTCAGCTGTTGCACATGGACCTTTTTGGTCCAATTCAACCAATGGCAATAGGTCGAAAAGCCTATTGTCTGGTTATTACTGATGACTTTTCGCGTTTCAGTTGGACATTTATATTAGGGCACAAGGACGAGACATCACAGTTCCTGCTCAGGTTTATCGTGCTGGTTGAAAATCAAATTGACAAGAAGGTTAAGTGTATCAGAAGTGACAACGGCATAGAATTCTGCAATAAGGTGGTGAATAAATTCTGTCACAACAAGGGAATTCTTCATCAACTCAGCGCACCCTACACTTTAGAACAAAATGGGGTGGTTGAACGAAGAAACCGTACGTTGGTTAATGCCGTTAGAACAATGCTGTCATAATCTAAACTACCATTGATTTTCTGGGGTGAAGCCATCAACGCAGCTTGCTTTACCCAGAATCGTGTGCTTCTGAACAAAAGATTGAACAAGACTCCGTATGAAGTTTTCTATGGAACAAAGCCAAGGGTAAATTTCTTCAGAACGTTTGGATGTCCCTGTACCATACTCCAAACCAATGCTGGAACAACCTCCAAGTTTGCTGAAAAGACGGATGAGTGCTATTTTGTTGGATATACTGCTGACAAATGTGCTTATTGGGTCTACAACAAGAAAATTAGAGTGATCTTGGAGTCTTTCAACATTGATTGGCAAGAATTGAACCCTACCGATGCACACAATGGTCCGGACTGGATGTTTGATTATGAAAGATTGTTCAGGCAGTTTCGTGGGATGTATGTGACACCCGTTGTATCAACGGTTTCCCCTGTTGTTTCTGCACCGGCTCAACCTGCTGATGACCAATCTATCCTGATGCATGCCGTATTGAGAGATCTTGGACATGTTGATATAGCTACTGCTGCACCTGTACTTAATGTACAACCCGTGGCTAATCAACCAGCCTCGGTCAATAATGTGCAGCCCTCTGCAGACACCACATAAATGCCAGTTGTTGAAGACATGACTGATTCAGATTCTGATTCATATGTGTCAGCCGACAACAATGAAAATGTTCAAGTCGAACAAGCAGAGCCACCTCCTACAGAACCAAGTATGGTGGAATCTGTCCCCACACCTCCCTCAGAAGAAGACAATCAAGGTTCTGCAGTGGAGGTCGATGCATCAAATGTGCAGGTTGATCCATGTCCGAATGAAGCTTCTGATAACACTAACACAACCTCTGTTCCAACCGTTTTTGTCCCATTTTATGACAACCTATGGGAAGGTCCCATTGCTCCAGAACACTTGGTCGATCAAGAAGAAGGTGAAATCGATCCTCAACCAAGTGCTTCTGTCCCTGCGACCACTATTTTTCATCCCATAGAGAGCTTGACCATTCAACTTGAGGCAACACCAGTCGAGCATGTCGAGCAAATTCCACAGTTACCAATTCATCGTCGACATCCGACTGAGAATATCATTGGAGATCCATCCGCTGGCATTCAAACACGCAACACCTCTGGTACTATTAACAGATGTCTTTTTGCTTGTTTTATTTCATAGGTGGAACCCAAGGACTACAAAGTTGTACTGAAAGAGAACTCCTGGGTCGAAGCCATGCAAGAAGAGTTGTTACAGTTCAAGAAGTTGAATGTTTGGAGGCTGGTGAAGAAACCAGAAAATAAGAAGCCAATCGGAACGAAATGGGTGTTCCGAAATAAGAAAGACTACAAGGGGGTGATCATTAGAAATAAAGCCCGGCTTGTTGTGCAAGGCTTTTGGCAACGTGAAGGTCTTGATTACGATGAAGTCTATGCACCGGTAGCCAGATTAGAAGCAATTCGTATCTTTCTGGCATACGCCTCGTACATGAACTTCAAAGTGTATCAAATGGACATCAAGACTGCTTTCTTGTACGGGAAAGTAAAAGAATAGATTTACGTCAGTCAACCTCCAGGTTTTGAAGATCCAAGTCATCCTGATTATGTTTACCGCCTTGACAAAGCATTTTATGGTCTTCACCAGGCACCTCGTGCATGGTATGCCACACTGGCCGATCATTTAGTGAAGAATGGATACAAGAGAGGAATCATCGATCAAACTCTCTTTGTCAAGAAGGTCAAGGGTGATTTAATTCCCGTTCAAGTGTATGTTGATGATATTATCTTCGGGTCCACGAATGAGAATCTGTGCAAAGAGTTCTCTGAGGTTATGCAACAACGATTTGAAATGAGTTCCTTAGGAGAGATGACTTTCTTCCTGGGCTTACAGGTTGAACAAAAGATGAACAGGACTTTAATTCATCAAGAAAAGTACATTCACGACATTGTTCAGAAATTTGGTTTCAAGGACTCAACATCTTTCATGACACCAATCGCTATGCGACCTGTTCTCGCTCCTGATCCATTAGGAAAACCAGTCGATCAATACCTTTATAGGTCAATGATTGGTTCCCTGATGTATCTCACTGTAAGCAGACCGGACATCATGTTCCCTGTTTGTCAGTGTGCCAGATATCAGTCTGACCCGAAAGAATCCTACATGATGGCTGTCAAGCGTATTTTCAGATACTTGAAGGGTAGACCACGTTTGGGTCTTTGGTATCCAAAGGAATCTCCCTTGGAACTTTATGCTTACACCGACAGTGATTATGGGGGATGCAACTTGGACAGAAAATCAACATCGGGGGGATGTCAATTCCTGGGAGACCGGTTGATCTCGTGGCAATGCAAGAAACAAGTCACTGTGTCCACATCCACATCAGAAGCTGAGTACATTGCCACATCCAGCTGCTGCTCTCAAGTGATATGGATCCAGCATCAGCTGCTGGATTACGGTTTGAATTTCTATGGAACCACGATCAAATGTGATAATGATGAGGCCGTTGCAATTATTAAAAACCCGGTCCAGCACTCAAAGACTAAGCACATTGACATCCGAGTACACTTTATTCGTAATTGTTATGATCGTAAGCTTATCGATATAAAAAGGTCCATTCTGACTATAACTTTGCAGATCTCTTTACCAAAACTTTTAGTCGAGCCTGATTTTTGTATCTCGTTGAGTCATTGGGCATGATTTCTTTTGAGTAAATTTTATCTTTAGTTTTTAAATTGTAAATATTTGTCAAATATATCACAATTTTAGAGGGAGAAAATGAGTTAATCTTAACTCACCAAAAAGATTTTAAATTTACTTTTAGTAAAACAAAAATCAAGTTACTTGACTTAACAAAAAGATTTTAATTTTTATATATAATATTAATTTCATCTTTACTTCTATTTAAGAAAATCTTAAGAAAACTCTAAAAGTGTTGTCCCGTTTAGAGAGAGCTCCTTCGTAGAGGGAGTCGGTTATTTTAAAATTTTCAATTAAGAATTTGATCCGACCTAATGGAAAGTGATAGTACATTGGTATGTGATGATTCTAGCGCGTTAAAAGAGTAGAACAAAAGGCTACAAGGTCATTCATAGATGTGTAAATAGGCTTGACAAACAAGTAAGTGTTGGGTGATATAAACTTAAACTACTGCCGTTGCTAGTGGCTATACATTTAAGAAGCGGTTGCATGATTCCGTGAAGTCATATTCATGAAGGCAAAAATGTAATTATACATGTCATACCCAAGCCTCTCTTTACCTGATCACAGTTTTCTTATGAAATAAGTGTCAATTTTTAATTTTTATTTGAGTCAAGTAAAGCCTCATAGAAAGGCAAGAAAAAGGAAAAACAAAAAGAGTCAAGAAAAGAAAAAGAAAAACAAAAAAACAAAATGAAAAATCAAGAAAAAGAGTCTTTTAGGTTTTTAAATTCTGCTTTATTTCTTCATTTATTTTGATTCAAGGCTTGGACTTTCTCTGTTTGTAGTCATACAAGATCTGATTGTTAAGGCCCTGAATCTTCTGCTTTATTTTAACTTTTCTAGATCGAGTCAAGTGTGCAAAGCACAAAGTGTACAATATACAAAGTACAAAGTGTCAAGTATGTTAATAAGAGTACTGTGATCAAATAAGATAGGTTTAAGTCAAGTTGAGGTGATATGTTAACACAAAGTAAGCCCGATATATGATGGAATCAGCAACATGTCTGATTAAGTGGGAACCACATAATCACCGTGCCCAAATTGAACTTCAAATGTATGACTTAAGCACCAAAACATTTGTCAAGTTTAACAAACGGACAATATCTACAGTCAATGATGAATTTGTGTCACAATAATTTCAAAATGGAAACGTGATCTAGGGCTGTGCAAATCAATATGATTCCATGTCGCGATCGTTCTTTGTAAATTAACTAAAGAAAAAATCTATGTAAATTAATTCAATATTATTTTTAACTTTAGAAGATTTTAAATTTTTTTTGTTTTTGTTTTCTAAAATATTAAGTACTTGTATAGTGTAATATTTTAAGTTTTATTTTTAATTTTTACTTTGTTTTAATTTTATTTTATCTTATTTTAATTTTTATTTTTATTTCTATTTTTATTTTTATCTTTAATTTTATTTTTATTTGTATTTTTTTTAATCTTATTTCTATGTTTATGTTTAAGAGATCGTTAGTGCAAAGGTTAACAGTAACGTACCGACAAAAGAAAATTATGAAAATAAACAAGTGTCTGGATTCAGTGAGTAAATGTTTTTCGGGTTTGAATGTGAAAATAATTTTAAAGACCAAGGACCGAGAGTGTATTTTTAGGTGAATACTCGCGATGTTTTGACCTTATCGCGAGATAGGTTGACCCTATATATAAGGGAAACCTAAAATATCTTTCACAATTCACCAAACCCTTTTACTTTTCACTCTCTCTCTTCTTTCTCATCTTCATCCTTCAAACCCTAATCTTTTTCAATTTTTTTCAAAGAATCCGGCCCTCTTTATCAACTATGCCGTTGAATCCAGATCCCACTCCACCGGTATAACTTCATAAACACCATGGATCATCCTTCTTCTTCTTTGTTTCTGGGTTCTGGTGAATCGGGGTGGCGGTTCATATGAACCGTCGGCCAGATCTGGAAATCAAATCCTCATATATGTGTTCATCATTTTGAATATAAACTGATTATTAGGATTATGGAACTTGATTGTCATCATTAAATTGTTAGATTATTGGTTTGATTGTAAAGTTTGTAGATCTAGGGTTACTTCATAAGTTCAAGGGTTTAATTGACCAAGTATACCAGAGAGTTTTTGGTTTAATCTCTCCAGAAACCCAATTCGGGTCTAGGCGACAGAAACCCAATTCGGGTCTAGGCGACACAAATGGAAGGAAAGGAAATCAAAAATTGGCTAAGTCAACTTTTTCGCATAAGAGTGTTTTTCGCTTCGCATGCCCATGCGAAGCGAAAAAGGTTTCTGTTTTGCTTCGCACGCCCATGCGAAGCGAAAAGGCTTTCTGTTTCGCTTCGTATGCCCATGAGAAGCGAAACTAGACCCTATGCGAAATTCTCATGCGAAAAGGTTACACTTTGAAAATTTTTCAGAAATTGAAACTGTGGCTACTGGACTGTTTGGACTTCTTTGGACTGTTTTACCCTTGGACTATTATGGACTTGTAAAACATGTAAATTATGGTCTAATTGACTTATAAATATACCAAATTAACTTTTCAACTTATTAAAACTAAAATGTAAATAATTAGTCAACTTTAAGTTAAGTAATTAAGTTTCTTGTATATTATATAACTTATTTTATGTAAATATGTTAGATGATGATTCTCATGTTTTTAAATGTCTAATTTCAGGGTCACAATCTGTTTTGTGCTCTCAAGTTACCAAAGGCTAAAGCAGATAAAGTGTTTACTTCTATGGTCAAGGGTTTAAGACCATCACATGTTGCATATGCTATATCTGCCGATCCAGCTGTTTACTACAAGTGGGTGTTGGATTTCTGGGCATTTGCAAAGCCTGCTGATGACGCTTTATCATTTACTACAAAGGTGGCTGGGAGGGAACTGACTATCACTGAAGGAGATATAAGGAGGGTGTTGAAGATCATAGATGAGCCAGATTACAAGTATGAAAAGGGACACAGGGCTAAGTTGGAAAACTTTGTAGCACAGATGGGGTACGATACCGAGTGGAAGAGTTTGGAAAAGAAACATCTCCTTCCCCTATTGGAGTTTCCTCTTCCATATCGTCACACATTGTTTTGCTGATATTCGGGGTGGGTATGACAGCATGAGATTAGATTGGGTACGGATCATGTACACCTTAACAACAAAGGAGAAGTTCAATTACTCAAGACGGATATTCTTATGCATATTTACAAATGCAAAGAATGACTCAAAGTGGCTTATGTATCCGAGATTTGTACAGATGCTGTTAGACGATATGACTCCAGAGGTTCCAAGACCAGGGTCAAAGAAGGCTAAAGACAAGAAATCTCTTCCTGTGCCTTATCACGTCAACGAGATCAAGACGTCGATCTTTGGTGTGTTGTTGAGCACCAAAGGAAAGGGATATCAGTATGAGGGACCAAGGCCGGGTTCTAAGTTCGGGTTATTTAAGGAAACCGAGACTGCGTGGGGTTCAACAAAGGAAATTGAGGAAACCGAGGAAAGGGACCACCTGCTAAACAACCACCACAAAACCAGGACCACTAGGCGCCACAACAAACCCACCCCATTTAACAGGCTTTGAGCAAGAGAAAAAGGCCATTGGGATTATTTTAACCCCCTCCAGTATACTTTTTTTTGGGTTAGTTAATGCCCCATTGCCTACATGGCCATGATGTAGTAACAATTTATATTAACTAACCCTCTCCATAGCACATAGTCTAATCTACACATACCCTTGCAAATCTTATATACTTAACAGCATAATAAACTTTTATGCCTAAAAGTAGAGTAATAATATTTTTTAACAATATAAATTAGAATTAAACTAGTATTTTCTCTACGCATTGCGCCAGGTAGGTCCGTAAAACCAGGGTGGTGGTAAAACCCAAGTGTTGAAACGGTAAGTCGATGCGAATTCGGTTGGGTTCGGTTACGTGCGTTATTGTATCGAAACTAAAACAAAAAAAATAAAAATTGGGATGGACCAATGGCGCTGTGTCAGCCTGTAAAACTCAATCGTTGGTAAAACCCAATCATTATCGATCCTAGACGTTAAGGCGGTTGAGTCTACGCGAAATCAATCAGTTTTCGTCATGTTCGTTAGGGTACCGGAACAAAAAAAAAAGCATAAATCAGCATTCAGTCGGTTTTCGTTACGGTACTAGAACTAAAGCAAAACGCGGTGAGTCTACGCAAATTCGGTCGGTTTCCGTGACGTTTTACACGATACCGGAACTAAAACAAAAACAAAATTCACATTCGGCATGTTTTCATTACGTTTATTACGGGCTGAAACTTAGAAATAAAAATACTACCACTATGGTGCCGCAAAGTGGCCCAATAAAGGCTTTGCGGCACCAAAGTTATAAATTATTATATATAAATATAATAAGTACTAAAAAATATATCAACATACAACTTAAAAACTAGAATGATATATCTTTTAGTAAGACTACATGCATACATAATAACTAGGGTTAAGTTATTTTATAAAGGGAGACAAAAATGAGAAGAATGAAAAGTATTTATAGCAGCATAAAAAAACCCTTTTAAAAGAAAATTAAAAAAAAATCATAACTCAAAATTTAATAAAAAAACAAAAAAAGTAAAAATATAAAAATGTTTCCACCGTCTTTCTCGTTCTTAAAAAAAAACACAATGTTGAGAGAAAAAGATTATTGTGTCTTTTGTTTATCATTGTGTTTTGTGTTCATTTTCGTCATTGATTGTGTTTTTTTCCTTGACATTGTGTCTTTTTTTCTTAATATTGTAATATATTAGTCAACATTGTGTTATATTTTGTTCGGCGTTGTGTTATATTTTGTGATTTATTGTTTCTTTTTTTAGTTATAATTGTGTCTTTTGTTCATTTTCGTCGTTGTGTTTTTTGTCTCTGTATTGTGTCTTTTTCAGAGTTTTTTTTTCTTTTTTTTTGTGGTACGAGAATAACGAGGGAAACATTTTTGTTTTTTTTTTAATTTTAATTTTTTATTTATATTTTGAGTTATGATTCTTTTATTAATTTTTTGAAACTTTTTAAAAAGATTTTTTGTGTGACAACAAATCTTCTCACCCTTCTCATTTTTGTCTCCCTTTGTATTTTAATTTTTCCCTAATAACTAACACACCACATTTCC